>NC_081408.1:561864003-561959003 GCF_030272615.1 Cryptomeria japonica
TGCCAACCAAGGAGTTCGACATGCTATTTATATTATGATCCAAAAATAGATCAGGAATAGAGATAGCGAACTTTCCAGCAAAAGGATCAGAAATATTCTTGACATAAGGTAAAGAGGATTTACTAGATGGCTTAGTTCCGAAGAGGGAAGACCATTTTTTTGTTCCGCTATCCAAGGAGTCATCACGTGGGATGGGCCCCCCCGAGACCCCTCCCCCAAAAGCCCAAAAGAACCCTCAATCTTTTCTGGCAGAGTACCTCCAGTCTGCGGGATGACAACAACCTCTAGAATGTCCAGAGGCTTATCCTTCTCTCCTATGGGGCCAGCTAAATTGTTCTGGCCGCTCCCACCATTGGAACTAGAGTTCCCGCCTAGCAGAGAATTTAAATTTTGAATCCTCCCATTGCCGCCTCTTACTCCTCTAGGTCCTCCCATTGTTCCTAGCTATGTGAAGAAGATCCTATGACCATATCTAGAAGGATTTTAAACTCTTCTATATTGTTGTTTTCCTTAGAAACCCATTGATGATCTTGGACTTGGTGAGAGTAATTTTTAGCTTTTGTATTATGCTCTAAATCATCATCTGCATGACAGTTTATTGTTTGTTACATGGAGTAAATTAAAAAGTTTGTTTTAGTTTCTAGTTAAAATATTAAAAAAATTAATTCATCATAATGAAATTTTAAAAATAAATATTAAATTCAAATAATAGATTTTTCTTATAGGATATATCTCTCATATTTTTCAAGCATGCATTTAAATATTATTAATTAATATTTAACAATTAAATATTCATATTTATATCATGATATAACATTTTAAATTAAATATCAATAAATATTAAGAAATAAATAATAAAAAGTGTAATTTTATTTTAAATTTTAATTAAAATATAAATATCGATCAATCACAAATAACATTAAAATATTATTATAATATTTAAAAGGGAATTAAATAGTAGGATAATTTCTTATAATATATAGTTCTCATAGTTTTGAATACTATTTTTAGATACAACCAATTTATATATATAATTAAATAGCTATTTTTTTATATTATGATTCATTAAATTTAATTAAATAAAAAATAAAAAATTATATGATTTAAATATTGAACTATTTAATTCTGATAAATATATAGTGATTAAAATTTAAATATTGTTATGTTTAAGTGGCAAACATGTTATACAATTTGAGGAGACCTTCTCTTGCAAACTGTAGAGATATGGAGCTCATGGAGATAACATGTGGTGGCAACCATTTAATATTTACTTGGCCAATCTTCTTGGTGTTGTCAACTTTATAGAAAGTTTGAGTTAGGCCCCATTGATAATATATATTAACTTCAAGGGTGAGGGAGGAATTTGGGCAAGACCAATGACAAACATAGATGTATCCAACAGGAACTTAGAGAAATCTGAGAACACCTCCTCTGAGTTATTTTTCATTTCCCTAGCTATTTGATTATTTATTTCCTTCTATCGAGAATCTAGCAAAGGTGTTGATGGATTTTCCTCCATTGTTATTTAATGAGGGGGTGATGGAAGGAGCTTATTGAGTTAGGTTAGGTAACACATTTTTCATGGACAACTAATCTGGATCTTTCTTTCTTTAATTAGGACAATGAAACGTTATTCATGGAACAAATCAATCTTTTCATTTTCTCAAAGCTATACCACAAGAAGTTCCTTTGAATTTTTTCAAATTTTTTAGCTATGTAGATAGGTATTTTGAATATGGAGAGGAAGTATATTGAGATACCTTGGAGAGAGACAACAGGTAGTTGTAATTTACCTACATTACTCAAGATTGTGTCTTTCCAACTAGCCAGTTCCTTTTAGAGGTGCTCAAAGATAGAATTCAAGGAGGGGGAAACATCTTTGATAGTTAGGGGGAGCCCTATGTAAACTCAAGGGGGTTCTACATATTGACATCGTAATATGTATTTCTCCTCAAACAATTGGTGGTATTGAATAAGTGGATATTACTTCTCTCATAATGAATACATAGGTTTGAGATGTCAACATATGTAGTTAGTTAGGCATGTCTTCCATCTCCTAGCCTCCATCACAAAAGTAGCCTTGAAAAGGATGGTATCGTCCACAAATTGTTATAGAGGTAATGGAGGGAGGGTGGAGGCAACTTTAATACCTTTAAGGGATCCAAAATAATAAAATTTAAAATTTTATGTCCCAAAACCTCAGCTAAAATGATAAACATGTAAGGAGATAAGGGGTCCCCTTGTTTAATACCCCTTTTGGCCCCAAAGAATCCCCTCAAAATCCCATTCACAAGGACTAAATACTTAACAATGGTCACACATTATCTTATAAGGTTGATTGAGCACATAGAGAATCCCAATTTCTATTAGCTCTAAACATGAAGTCGCATGGAGACACCTTTCCATTGAATGCATAATTTCATAGGTTGAAATAACTGTATCAAGAATTTAACACCTAGGGATGAAACCTTTTTGATGCACATTGATCATCTTTCCAAGCATTTTTTTATTTTTATTTTTTTGGTCGTTAATAGTTTGTATTTTTATTGCATCATAATAAGATAAAGGATTACATAAAGTATATTTTTGGGCTTTTGTGTATGTAAAACATCACATCTTTGGAAATATCCCATACAATCATCATCATTAAAAGACCCTCTTCACCTAAACAGACTTATGAACATTCTTAAAACCCAGACTCATAACACTGTATAAAACATAATAAACCCCTTAAAGCTAGGGAAGCCACAAAACCCAACCGCTTGCAGTAAAACCTTCCCACTATAAACCATCATCTTGCAAAAATGACCTATTCCATCTTATAACAACATTACTAACTAATATCTGTGAAATTATTATAACAAGAGGGGACCGCTTATCGACATAAAACCTATAAACTATGAAAAATTACTACACTACCTAAACAATTCTAGCACCTCCAGGAAAACATGCACCAGTCACTTGCCTTCTCCTGATCTTGATTCGCCTACCTCTGGGAATCTCCCTTGGCCATGCTCGTGTCAAGCCATTATCTTCTCTCTCATGGTGCATAATGATCTCCTTGAGTCTCTCCCAGGCTTTCACTCTTTCCAGCTCATAAGCCTCCTTGTAAACCTTCCCAACCCACCTGACAAAGGAAACAATGCCAAATTCATCTGCATCCCTTACATCCTCAAATCCTTCTAAATAATCTAGACCTACTCCAATCACAACCCAGTCCAAAATAGAGTCCAAGCCTTCTAACATCTCTTCTTCAAAAATTGAGGTGACAACCCATTTAACCATCTTTGTGTCGTCCCCAATCTCCAGTCCCCAGGCGATGATCATGGATATTATATCCAAATTAAATTTCCACTGCATTTCGTTCTCCATAAAATAAGGCCCCAAGACTCCTTAAGGCAGTGTTGATAGCCTCATCTTCCTTGAAACACAACAATCCCAACATTCTTTCTTTGCTTACAAGTCGCTTGAACCCCTTCTATTGTTTTCTTGTGCTCACTATAAAATTCACTTTCGTGATATTTAAACTAGGCAACACACTTCCATTTTTCCACCTCTCAAACCAGTTTTAACACATAGATGAAACTACTAAACTCTTTATAGCATGAGCCAAGTGAAATTCAACACCTTAAATACCATCCGCAACTAGGATTATGAATCTGACAGACTACCTTGCGAAACGTGCCATCGCATTTCCCATCATCCTTGGAGATTTCACTTCAACATTGCCAACCACCTTTACATGTTCGCAAATCCTTTTTGAGGTTTTGGAATGAGGTGTCCCGAGAAAAATCCTGCATTCACCATCATTAAAAAGATGGAAAAAACAAAAATGATGCCATTCCCAACTTTAAGGTCCAATCAGGAGTGGGTCGTCCATCCAACTCATTTAGGAAACATCACCACGACCTTTCATAAAAAGGTTGTATGTTTAATCACTACAAGATGACATCATCTTTCGATCACCACACAACCACCATCCAAATATTAATCATTTCACAATCACATCATCTAAAAAAAATCCCCTTGAAAATATTCAATTCCTAATTCACCTTCATGCTCAAAGGATAAAGCCCATTTAGAAAGACTATCTGTAGTCTAGTTTCCATCTTTGCGAATGTGACTTATTTTAAAATTATCAAAAAAAAAAAAAATCTTCAATGATCAGAGCAATACACCCTTCTAAATGCCAAGCTCTAATTGCCCCATTCATGATGGCCTGAATTATGATCAGAGAATCCTCTTCTAGATGAAGATTATAGACACCTTGATTTCTAGCCATTCTAACAGCTAAAAAAGCAGCATGAGCTTCTGCCTCATTATTTGTGCACCTCCTTAATCTTTTTGCTCCACACTTGATTAAGTTCCCAAATTCATCCCTAATGACAAACCCTACCCCTGCTACATTTCTACTCGCTTGTACTGCCCCATCAAAATTCGCCTTGAACCAACCCTTATCAGGAGGATTCCAACACACACCCGAGACCTTCTTATTCCTTACCCTATTACTAGACCATGAACCATGTCTTATTTTGATTCCAAGCCAAGCTCTTTGTATTCTGCTATCCATTAAGGTAAAAGGGGTTGTTTGTGCTAGGGACTGTGAGGTTGTCACACCAACAACTTCTTCAATAGCCTGATTTATTCTGCCCAGTAACCTTCTAACATCGTCTACTTTATCCCGAAAATTCTACGATCACTCTCTTTCCAAATCTCCCATATGACTAAAGAGGGGCTAATATGCCACACATCTTGCTTGCCTGTCTTGGATAGCTTTCAAAGACATCTTTAAGGGTGGACTGAAGAGGGCCTTGCCAGTTTAATTTCTCTTGAAGATCTAACCAGCACCTCGAAGCCACATCACAACTTAGTAATAAATGATCCACTAATTCCTTTGACTTGCTACACATCACACATTTGGAAGGGCCCATAAACCCAAGCCGTTTCATTCTCTGCCCTGTCAGAATTATTCCTTTTCCTGCTAACCATGCAAAAGCACCAGCTTTCAGAAGGTAATCTTCACTCCAAAATAGATCCCAACACCTAGAATGAACCTCCTCCCTACCTTCGAATAATTGATAACCTATTTTTACTGAGTAATTCCCATCCCAAGCTCCACACCCAATCATCCTGTCCTCTAATCTTGTGAGAAAAATCCTCCTATGATCCAAAACATCCATGAGATGTCGATGTGATTGATCTAAGAAACTTGTTGATGACAAATATTTCCACACCCATTCCTTTCCAAATTCTCCTTCTACAACTATCATATAGTCTTTTACACAATCACCCCAAAAGGGCACCAAATGATCCTTAATGGCAGAAAAATATGCAATGTCTTTGATGGCTGAAAACCCTGCCCAAGAGTCCTCCTAGAACTTATCTTTCGATCCTTTACCAATCTGCCAAGATAGATGATCAGTAACCACCCCTCTACAACTTACTGTGAAATTCCATATAGCCGAACCTTTGGGAGGATTACAAATTGTGAAAATTTTATGATCTTCTAAGGAGTCCAAATATTTCTCGCAAAACTTTTACCCACATTTGGTTTGGATTAGTATAGATATTCCAAACCAACTTGGCCCCTAGAGATATATTCATCTTGTTCCAATCTCTCAAACCTATACCACCCTAAAAATTTGCTTGACAAACTTTATCCCATGCCAATAAAGGGATTTTATCTTGATCATTTGCCCCATTCCAAAAAAAAATTCTCATTTTTTGGTTGGATCACACTAATCACCTTTTTCAGAATCTTTAGACACATCATTGAGAAGATTGGTATTGCAAATACAACTGATCTTTACATTAGTATTCTTCCAGCTAAAGTAAGCCATCTACTTTTCCATCCATCCATTTTATTAAGACAATAATTAATTAGATTTTTCCATAAATCAGACTTGTTTGTACCACCAAAGAAAGGTATGCCTAAATATTTATTGGGAAGGATTCCCATCTTCATGCCCAAAATTCTACAAATCTCCCTTTGTTTACACGGTTTGGTATTTAAAAGGAAAATTTCAGATTTGAACCAATTAACACATTGTATTGAAGCTTTTGCATAGACATTCAAAGTTCCCTTGATAATTCGAGCTTCCCTAGCTAATGCATCACTCACCAGGAACGTTTCATCTACAAATTGTAGGTGGGTAAGGGGGTTCACACCTTCTACAATTTGAACACCTTTCCATAAACCTTCGCTCCACTTCTTAGAGATTAGTCTCCCTAGAACCTCTACCATTATGATGAAAAGAAAGGGGGTGAGAGGGTCTCCTTGCCGAATACCTTTCTTGGACTCAAAAAAACCCTAAGGCCTACCATTTACAATAACAAAAAAATGAGGGGAGCTGACGCAACTATGGACCCAAGTGATCCATTCCTTACTGAAACCAAATTTTGAGAGGACTTGCACAAGAAAGTTCCTATTTACATCATCATAAGCTTTCCTTATATCCACCTTAACCATCATCTTTTCTGTCCTTGCCATCCGAATAGAGTGAACAACTTCATGTGCAAGAATTATACCTTCATAAATTGATCTACCAGGAGAAAATCCACTTTGTTCACTTGATATCACAGATTCCAGAACAAGTTTTAATCTATTTGGCATTACTTTGGATATCACCTCATATATGGTGTTACATAATGAAATCGGGATAAAATCATCAAAGGATGTGTAGTCCACCTTCAAAATCAAGGCAATAAAAGTGTTATTGAAAACCTTTAAAACAAAGCCCCCTTTCCTTGATTCCTCCACCACACCCAAGATATCATTTGCAAGAATATCCCAAATTTTTTGATAAAAAAGGGTAGGGAAGCCATCTAGCCCAAGGGATTTATCTGACCCTAGCCCAAAAACTGCTCTTTTCACCTCCTCCAAAGACACTAGATCCATTAACATTTTGTTATGTTATTCCTTGACACATGAAGGAATAACCTCCAGAATCTGGCGAATATCCCCACCCGGGTTCACTTCACCATTAAAAATATCAGAAAAATGTTTAACCACCTCCAAGCTACTCTGATTCATATCTGAGATAGCCACCCTATCTCTGTTCTTAATTGAAAATATCTTGTTGTGAGTCCTCCTTACCTTTACTGAAGTGTGGTAAAATTTGGTGTTTCTGTCTCCATCCTTCAACCATGTTTTCCTTGACTTCTATCTCCAAAAGATTTCCTCTCTGGCTAATACCTCAGAGTAGCATTTATTTAAAAAAAATTATTTATTAAACACATCTTCATCCATTCCCCAACTAATGATCTATTCATGGAGTATTTTTAACTCATCTTCAATCCTAGCTTTTCACTGAAAAAATATTACTAAAAGACTCTCTATTCCACTTCTTAAATTGCTCCTTTAAGTACTGTAGCTTATTGAAAAAAATAAAAGCTTTATTACCTAATTTTTCTAGGATATAATGCCAGTAGCACTCCACTAAGTTTCTGATGTTACTATCCCTTAACCACATAGCTTCAAAATTAAAAGGGAACCTGTCTAGAGCACTGTCATCCTGATTTCTGAGGCATATTAGATAATGATCTAAACCTATTATAGGTATAATTTTAGCAGCACAATTCCAATGGATTTCTGACCAATCCCCCAAAATAAAAAACCTATCTAACCACTCAGAGATATTTAGAAATCCACTCCTATTAGTCCAGGTGAAGTCCCCCATCCTAAAGGGAATTTCAAAAAGCCCAGAATCCATCACAAATGCACTAAAGTCTCTATGACTCTGTCTATTCCATCCCACACCACCCATCTTATCTGAAGGACTTAGTAGAGCATTAAAATCTCCACCAAGAATAAATAAACTTTCCCTATCATACCTTAGAATGCCAGAGAACTCAGACCATAGCTGCGATTTTAAATTTGAATTGTTAGGCCCATAAATATTAATAAGGAAAAAACTAGTTTGTAGCTATTTTGATATGATTTTCAGCCATTGCCACCATTTTTTTGTCCTAATGACATCCACCTCAACAACCAAGTCTCACCAAAGAGAAGCAAGGCCTCCAAAAGCACCTTGAGCTCCAACAAGACTATATTTCCATGATTGAAACTTCCTATAAAAAATACCAAAATCTTCTCCTTTAATTTTTGTTTCTTGCAAAAAAACAATATCCAACCTAACTTGATCAAGACATCTTTTGATCAAGCAGACCTTGTCAGGGGCATTGCAGCCCCAGACATTCCATGATAGGGTCCTCATTGCTCTTGGGAAAAGGCATAGCCTCTTCTCGATCTCAATTTTCTTTGGCCTGCTGCATTACCCGCCATCTCCAATTTGGCCTTATTAGATTTGGCTCCCCTTTTCTTTTTTTCTCCCACCTTGTCTTTTGTTTGGAGAGAAAGTGTCATTTCCAGTGTTCTCTTATCTTGCATTCCTACAAGGGTCGTTAACCCCAATTCATCCTCTCCATCCTATGAGAATGAAGACTCGCCCTCATATTTTGAATCTAGGAAATCCCCTCCACTATCCTTTACTCCTTCAAAAGAACTTTCCACATTTCTTATTGGGGATATTTGAATGTCCTTAAAAACAGGTTCCTCCAAATTTGGACCAGGATTGTCAAACTGCATTTCTAAAATGATCTGTACCTTTTCCGGGTCTGGGAAAATAGGGATCTCCTTTTGAGTCATGACTGAAAGGTACTCGGTAGGTTTCACTAATGTTTTTAGGGGTTCATCCTTATCCTCCACATGGGAGACACCCTATCCAGAAACCATAAACTCCAGGATTGTAGGGATGTTTTATGCTTCCTGATCTATAATGATCTCCCTTTGAAAATGTCCACTACCCTCTGAGCTGGTCTCCTCTAGACCCAAGAAAGAAACCTTCTCATTCCTTCCCTGAGGAGTTACTGCATAAACAGATCTATTCATAATAAAGTCCACCTCTACATCCTTCCGCATAGAGTCACATTTGGTTAAACAATAGGAGTTTGAATCATTGACAAAAGTCTCATCAATAACACCTTTCTGAGATTAAAAAACCACAGTATTTTTGAGAACATAACCCAAGTCATTTCTACACTTGGAAGAAGACTGAATTTCTCAGTCCTTTTCATTGGAGTGTTGTTCCCATTGGTTACCTTCTGACAACCGAATAATTTCCTCCAATAGATGATTCTGCATCACTATTTTGCCTTTTTATCTTTTTTAACAAAAACCCGGAGGATGAATTTTGGTTATACATTTGGAACAAGATTCCATCTCTTCCTCCAGAAGTATTTTTTTCTTCCAAAACCCCAACCTTGTTTTGATCTCTAAGGTGTCAGGGAGATTGTGAATCGGTTGCCAGTTAATACACAACCTAGAGACCATGCTAAAATCAAAGGAATCTACATAACAAACTCACCTAGTTTGTTGCCTATTTGTTTTAGAGTTTCTAGATCCTTATATTCCTAAGGAAGTCTAGACAGTTTTATCCAAATGAGGAAAGTGTCCACCAAATTCTCATAGGGGTTGAAGTTGGATTTCTAAGTTAAAATGGCGAGTCCTTTCCCTTCCAGAAAAAAAAAATGGCCCATTCTCTATAATCTAGTCTCGATCCGAAACTGTTGGGTAGACAACCTAATAGTAACCGTTTCCTAGGGTTTTGAGATCCATCCCCTCTCCCCAATTTTTATTATACCAGTCCCTAAACTTAGAAAAGGTCGGCCATGCTCCTCCCCATTTAACAAAAAGAGCTTTATCAGACAAAAAATGAATCGACTCCCTCCATTCTTCATTTACTATTTCTAAAGAAAGGACCCTACTATATTCTGTGTTAGGGTATACCTCTAACACCTTTGGTGCTTTAGAAGAGGGTTTTGGTTGACAAAAATTCTCCTGTATCATTCGAAAATCCACATACGGGCCAAAGTAGAGGTCCATATATCCACCAAAACCACCAAATTTGGGAGCCCTTGATGAGCTGACAACATGATCCCCAAAATGATTCCATCCTTTAGAGGTCACCGGAGCCTTCCATGTCCATCTATTTTGGCTGTTTTGCTTCCAAAAACCATTGTTCTAACCATTGTTGAAGCTCCTGCCTAGAGGCCATCTGGATCTTGCACCACCTCTATAGAGGAAACCCTCATGTTTCTTGAACCCAGACCTACTGCTCCGGTCCGCCATGAAGATAAGCATTTTGCATTTTAAAAGAACTAAATAAATATTGTGTCAACTTGAATTTCATCTTCAAAATACTATCTACAACATATTAGCTTTACAAAATACAAAGGAAATACTACAGGAAATCCAAACTCAACCAATGAAACTACATGAAATAAATATAAAATGAAAACAATATTACCTTCATGATTTAAGTCTCATTGTGTCCTAACTCCACTGTTTCTGGTTGCAGATGATTTTCTCTCAAACAAGCATTGGTAGCTTCCAAGAAGGCATATGAAGAATGGACTGATAGTTAACTGATACTATGATAATGCAAATGATATTAAGCTAAAATGCTATGAAAATGATTTATGCTCAAAAATCTAAAATGCTATTTGCTTCAAACTCAAACTCATGGATGCAAGATGAAGACTCCTAGAATGACTATATGATTAGCTATTAGTCTATTTTTCTATTAGTTTCAAAATGGCTTAGGAGACCTCTTTTTATAGATTTTTTAGTGCATGAGCTTAGGTGGCAGAGATCAATGATCATGATCAAATCTTGCAGATTGGATGGCTATGAGAAAGAAGCTAAAGGTTGAGAGAAAGGGTGAAGGAGAAGACAAGTGTCACTCATCTCACCTTGACTAAGGGGAAGACTTGAGAGGATATAGGATAGTTGTAGAAAATTTAGGAATGAGAGGACAAGTGGACTCAAGTCCTCCTAAGATATAGGGATGTTGGAGAGAATATAGAGGAAAGTTAAGAAATATGTGTACGTACACAATATTTCATTTATTTTGGAAGTTGGAGATAAGTGGCTAATAAATGTTTTATTTATTTTTATTTTGTTGAATTAATTTAGCCACATGATGGATGAGTTGGCAAAGGAAAGATGAAGTGGAGATGGAAGGTGAGTTAGAAAAGGGATTTAAATAATTAAGAAATTATTTAATATTTGAGACTATAGGATAGAAGAATAACCATTAAATATTAGATATTTAATTGATTGATTAGAGGAATAATTAAATATTAGATATTTAATTAATTGATTAAAGGAAAAGGATAAATGAATTAATTAATAAAATATGTCAATTAAATTAATTAATAGAAGGACATGAAATGAATTAAATAAATAAATCTTTTCAAATTAAATATTTAAAAGAAGAATAATTATTAAATAAATATTAAATATTTATTTAATTGCTCATAGACATTTTTATGTGTATACATTTTGCCCCTCTTTCAAATGATGTTGAGAAAACATTATTTCAAAGATTAAATCAAGTCTCGATAATGTGCCTAATGAAGATAAAAATCCTGATTGTGTGCCCCCCTCCGGAGGTTGATCATGAAATTGTTGAAAAATTGAGATAAGCAATTAATCTCACGATAATTGAAAAGGTCCTTCAATTAAATTTATTTGTGATAAATAAATAAAACTGCCCCACTTAAAAGCATTAATTACCCTTTCAAATGGTAATTCTATGATTCTGTTAAGTGAAAAGAATTGTCTAGCTGAGCTAGTGAAAATGGTGATTCTGCTCAAGAGCCATCGATTGAGTGTGCACGACGTTATCAATGACCTCCTGAGTATGGTTATCCATTATGTACCTTATCCCAAGCTTGTTTGTAACTTTTTGTACCAATTTCCTTGTTTTTCGGTACATGTTAGGGTTTGTTTTTAATTTTCTGATTTTTGGCTTTGCATTTTAGCGCTTTTTCTCCATAGGTTTGCACATTTGCTAAAAAGGTTTTCACTTTTGTTAATTTAGCACTTTTAAATGTTTTGTTACCACTTATGTTTAGAATGTTAGCGCTTTTAAATATTTATCGCTTTTGATCCATGTGTTCACGCATATGTGAAAAAGGTTACCGCATTTGACTGTTTTAATGTATTTGACCTGTATGTTAGCGCATATGTTAAAAAGGTTAGTGCTTTTGTATGATTTAGTGCCTATGGTCAATAGAATAGCACTTTTGTCTTGAAGAATAGCACATTTTCTTTAGATGAACTTGTTTGATTTTGTCCATGTTAAAATTAAGTGAGATGATTTGATTTAGGCATTTTGATGCGCAAATGTGATTGATAGGTATTCAATTGATGTCTTGATTGATAGGATACACGATTGATTGATTTGATAGGTAGATTGATAGATTAGTTCTAAGACATCGACTCAGTCTCTGATAAAGAACTTGATAGAGTTAACTAAACTCAGTGACTGATAGAAAATAATTTTTGATGATTTACAAGTTGATTTGATAGCTTGATTTGCTTGGTTGAAAAGATTTGATTGATTATTGATGTGATTAATCATTTATTTGGTAGATTGATAGATTAGCAATCTCTTTGATTTGATAGATAGATGATTGATAGAGATTAAATTCTCTTTTTAAATAGGAGAAACTTGATGTTCTCCAGTGTCGGGAGAAATTCTCGGCCATGCATCATTTAGTGCTAAAGATTACACAGGCAAAGATTAGACATATAGATGCCTGCAAATTATGCCATTTACTATACATGCCTGATATTACCCATAATAGGGGATTGTTGACTGCCTTAGCAGAGAAATGGCATAGCAAGAAAAACACTTTCCACCTACCCACTGGTTAGATTAGTGTGACACTTGAGGATGGCTACAGGATTCTTCACATCCCCATGACTGGTGAGTTAGTCCAGTATGATTTTTAGGATCTTCGAGGGAGAGAGGCTTGTAGAGCCATATTTGGTGATGAGAGCATTTCTAAAGGAGAGATCCAATGGGAAGATATGATCATGTACTACAAGACTCTCCTAGTTATTCTTGCAGGATTGATTGGCCGATTTATCTGTCCAGACAGGAGATCTCAAGGTTTTGTTGTTGGTTGGGGTGATATTCTATAGAGCATGGTGCAGAATTAGACTCGATACGTGTGGGGTGTTTGCATGATTTCTCATTTGTATCATGATCTTCATCAGGTTACCTTTGATGATAGTGCTAGTCTATCTACAGGATGCACACTTTTACAGATCTGGTGCTAGCAGCACATTGTTGTTACTCAACCTATCCATCATAGAGTTCATGGTGAGAGGCAGCCATATGTCTATTTATATGCAGGTATCCTTACTCAGCATAAGCTGGGTAAGATGGATTATTGGCATTGGGTTCTAGATTCACTAGATATCATCATTTGGAGACCCTATATCGATTGTGAGCCATGGATGGATGATGCATGGACATTACCATATATTTTGCAGAGTAGATATCTAATTGGTCATACTCGATACATTGTTAAGTGACAGATGATTAGTCGCATTTTGAGACAGTTTGGTATCATTCAGCACATGTGCCCTACTAGTGTCACTATATATGAATGGCGGTACAAGGATAGGTGAGATTGGAGACCTTCTTTGTCTTTTGAGATAGCACATGCAGAGTTTCTAGCTACTCCTAAGGCAGCTTATGATTTGAGATTACACATTTTAGATCCTAGGGTGACTATAGATTATGCTCAATACATGCTTGCACACCCTTTTCCTTGTATTACTGATCCAGCAGACCCCCCTCCTAGCTCAAGAGATGAGGAGGAGGATTCAGATGATCTCATCATTAGGATCCAAAGATGGAGAAGGGAGCTTAGAGCTGCTTGAGAGGCTAGAGGTGAGGGAGATGAGGGAGGAGATGGAGGTAGAGGCAGTAGGAGACCAAGATGGAGAGGAGGTCGATTGATAGTTTATGGAGGACCTTTTGGACCAGTTCGCAGAATTGGGATACCACTTCCCATGGGCAGGAGAGATTCAAGATGGATTGGGAGGGATATATGAAGGGTAGGTATGAGATCAGTGAAAGGATTACCCTCTATAGGAGGAGGTAGGAATATTGGATTGGATGGGGGTTGCGGGAGAGGCATTAATTTTGGTCAGATTCAGCCAAATCCTAGGGTTATTGTAGCTCATGGTGGAGAGGAGGAGGATTCATAGGATCATGTTCCTCTCATTAGACAATGGGTTTTGAGGGCTACTCGTGTTGAGATTCCAGTAGGTGGAGAGGGAGGTGGAGATGAGGGGATTCAGGATCATGTTCCTCAGTAGGATGTGCTAGAGTAGGAGACCTTGGATAGTCTTAGAGCACATATAGATCATCTCAGGGCATAGGTGCAGACACTTATGATAGAGAGAGACAAGGTTGTTAGGAGACAACATGATACTTAGGGTCTTCTTGATCATATTCAATAGGTTGGATCTAGCACTCTCTCATCTAATACCATCAGAGTGCTATTTTGGACTGGGAAGGAGACAACCCACTGGCGATGATTATATGAGGCTTTAGTTGCAGAGAGACAGAGGGCAGGTAGCTATCATACTACTGTGAGGATGGATACTAACAGTGATGGAGTCATGGGACCTCCTCAGAGGAGTGGTGATCGGGGGGAATAGCCATCTGGAGGATCTTCTCGCCCACAGCCACAGAGATGAATAGAGTCAGGTGATAGTGGCATAGGACAACCTTGACTTGATTTATATTGATGAGGCACTTGTATTTTATTATTGATCTGATATCATTGTATGCTTGGACTTTTTATTGTTTTATGATGATCTATATGTAGACATGGACTCTATATGATGCTGATATATGGTTTATTATGCATGTTACTCTATATGATGATAATCTATATGCATTGATTACATGGATGATGTTATGATGATGTTCTTTTTCCTTTATTTTCCTAATGATGATGTTCTATATGATGCAATGATGATGAAATGCAAAATGTAATTGATTTTTTTGATTTTGATGATCATGGATGCAAATGAAAATGATTACTAACTTAAATGATATGCTTTACTTAAATGATGTAAATGCAATGATGTTTATGGGAATGCTTCTAATGATTATGCATGCAAATGAATGTTGATTTTTTTTACTTTTTTAAAAGTGTATGCATATAATGATTTTGAAATGCAAATGATCTACATGGAATGTTTTTTATGCTTATAATGATTATGATGAATGAATCTAAATGCAAAGATGAAACTAAATGAATTTAATGGAATGCACTCAATAAAATGTAAACTAATGCAATGATTGAAATGCAACTAAATGAAATGAATGATAATAATGCAAATTGTTTTTGTTTGTCCAAGTATACTCAATCTTTATTTATGATTGTTGATCTCTGAATGGAATGAAATGCTTATAATGCAGATGAATAATGATCTAATCTAAAAAATGATCTAACTAAAATGATACTTCCCTTCTTCATACGATGTCTTATAACAATGCTTGATTTCATCATTGAGCTTTAAAAATGTTGTAAGAGAATACAAGCAACTTGACATAATGATTCAAGCTGACCTGAGTATTTCTTGCATGGATTTTGATATAGCAAGTTTATACAAGCAACTTGATATAATGAATCAAGCTGACCTGAGTATTTCTTGCAGAACAGACAAGGATTATCTCCTTTCAAGCATGACTTGAAACATCCTCCTTGATCTTTTGTCGATCATATCCTTAGACAAGTACATACCTTAATAAGAGATAAACCACAGACAACAAACAAAGAAAATAATCATGCCCATCATAGCTTCTCTAGTCATGCACATCCTTGAGTCACATAGAGTACATGATTAGCAATAAAATCAAGATATAAACACTGAATCTTGATATGTCATTCACATGTTCTCATGGTCATTAACTGATATAATCATCTTGATGAACATCAAATCAACAAAGTTATGCACATGCATTCTTGCTGATTGTTTCTGGTCCCCATTAAACAATGGTAAGTGCTTCCTAATGTCACTTGGAATATGATTCAGGTAACCAGGTATGCCATTAGAACAAAATGGCAGATACCATTTAATAGAGAAAATTCTACAACAATCCATTACTAGTTGCGACCTTGCATAAATACATTCACTATTTTCAACCAATAAGAATTATTGTAGCTAGAGTCTATCTTCCCTATTATTCAAAATACTTCAGCCATGCTTTTAAGCTGATAGGAGCATGCAACCTAACTTATTCCTTTTCCTTCTTAGTGCTTAAACTCACTTGGTAAAGAACAAAATTTCTTACAATCTTTAATACCAAGTTTGGCAAATACCTGGATGTTGCAGCTGTTGTTTTGATATTTGGTGAGATCTTTCTTAGACCTTCTAACATTATACATTGATCTTCATACAGAGTTGCCACCTCCTTCATGGAGGAAAGTATCTTCAATAAATTTCAGATTTCCCTAGCAGAGTCGCCATTTTTTGTTGTTCTAAAAAATGAGAAACCCAAGCTCACCTGCAATCTATCTATCAAATGGCCAATCTCAATCAATGAAAAGCTTCAAGGCTTGGACAACATAACATAGGATCCTAATGATCCTCCTACACTTTAGGTTTTGTTAGACCTAGGGGGTGGCATCCTTTGATGCATAAAATATAGCCAGTTACAGACATATGGCATCAACAAAAGTAGATGAATCTCAAAAGGCTCAACAACAAGGAGGTTACTGCAGATGGGCTAGATCTACATTGACATCTCAACTATATTGGAGCATGAGATAGGTGGAATATTACCACAGAACAGAAAGCAAAAGATATTCTGATTTGATTTTTTTTAAAAGAAGCAATTAACTTCTAGCTATAGCAGATCAGTGCCTTAACCTAGGCATAGAGTCAATACAAAAACCATAGATGGAATCCCAGCTTCACATCAGATTCATTGAAAAAGATATCCCTGTATTAATGCTTGACATTAATACATTATAGACACAATCAGAGGATCACACATATCCAAACATTGAACCAAATACAAAATGATTTTTCATAGAATTTAAACTCTTCCTTGAAGAGTACCTAAGAACACCCATTACACTCCCACTTTGAGAGGACAAACCCAAACTCCCTTGGAGACTGGATTTATTGAAAATAAAGAATGCTTGAAGACAATCCAATGCAACTGTATATATGCCTTACATATATATGACCTGCAACTAAGAAACAATCTGCAAAATGTATCTACTCAATGACAGAAGAAAAGGAACATCAACCATTATAGCTAAGAAAACTACATGCAAAAATGGAACCCCTCTTGGAAATCTCCTTCAGAGAATTTTTTCCAAAAAACTGGAACCCTTCCAATGAGAAGAAACTCAGAATAAGAAGGAAGAGAAGAATTTTGGATTTTCATCTCTGACAATGGCAACTGTCAAATCTTTCAACATTAACTGTTACCACACTTGGCCTATTGAAAATCTTCTCTTTCTGACTAAAAAATATATTATGAGATCTCGAGGCAACTGCCCCAAAAATATTTGTCATGGGTTACACTTGACTACATAAATGGAATCCTTGTTTTTAGAGATTTCCAACAATATATAATACTTATATATTCGGGCAAAAAATAATCCCTTAGCCATCAATTTCTCAAATGAGCTCAGTCATTAATTTCTCTATTTTCACTATAGTCTGAAACTATATTTTTAACTTTGAATTTCCCACGCAGATCTCTGCCACATGTCTTCTTCTAGATTGGCTCATGAGTCCCTTTGGACTCCACCTGAGCAGGGCCAGACCCACCACTTCCTTGTCTCTTCCTTGTCGTTAATCCATGATGGATATTCATCATGCATCTTTGCATAGCGGATCAGGGACCACCGTCCGATCATTACCAACCTGCTCATTCTTTATTTCTCCTCTGAATTGCTCTCCTATCGGGTCCCACCACTTGGTCACCAAGTCGTACTGATTAGCCATCAAGCTACTTTCCATCGTAGTATAGCGACCATCATTGGATCTTTTGCATCACCATCAAATCTTCCTTGACTTGCCCACCAGTTATTCGCCTAGGATACTCTCTCTTCTAGCGGGCCCGCTACGTGTCACTTCCTGATTTGCACTGATCCCACCTTGACTGCCACCTTTGTTGGTATTTTGGTATGGTTTTGTCATTAACGTCAACACCTACTAAACACTTATCAACTCTGGCACATTGGAGATCTAGCAACATTCACCGACAAGCAAGTGACTAATGCACAGTCACCGGTATATGGTTCACCGACAGGATATAGTGATCACCGGCACTTGGAATGGCATGGAAAATACTTGGTAATGTTGAAGACATTGTTTGGACATCGTACCTTGGAAAGTTGTTTATTAGCTTATTCATATTTGCATATTTGCTTTTACCGGCAAATAGGTCTAGGGTTATCTAGGGCTACATCGGCAGGTTTAACTCTTCCAGATCAGCTTGGCACGCTATGAAGATAATTAATTAATGTTGTAAATGCATTGAGCCAACATGTTCAATCGGTTATTGCATCGAATATTTATTTGTAAAATGATTTTATTTGTAATATCTTGTAGAGCCGACCTACTATAATTGGTCTTAGGTTATGGTATAAATGTAAGATCAAATGTGGAATGCGAAGAAGGTTGTGTGTGAAGGTATATGCAAGATCTAGTAGAGCTATACACGAAGACATCATTTGAAGGTAAAGCTAAGGTTTTGTGAAAGCATATCAGCATTACATCGGTACTGAATCCAGCATATGAAGATGTTATTTTAAGTAGTACATTCTTATTGGATTTAACCATCCAATTGTAGTCAGTTTGATTCCTATTTGTGTTTGAGTAGTGAGCTCTAGGCGGTTGGCCTTTCTGCATGTGCAGACCCCATTTATGTACACTTACTATCTGGAGTAGTATCATCTGATTGTGGGTAAGGTTTCCCACCATGGTTTTTCCCCTTACAAGGTTTCCACGTACAAATATTGGTGTTATGTGTTGTGGATGATTTTGTCTTTTGGTTTCATGTATTAATCTTTACCAGTATTGCATTTATCAGTTAATTTGTTTCACCAGTATCACAGACTATTTCACCGATATTAAATAGTAATTTGAATAAGTGGTTTTTGGTTTAATATTTTAAGACAACTGATTCACCCCCCCCCTCTCAATTGTCCCTAGGACCTAACAATTGGTATCAGAGCTGAGTCCTCTTTTTGCAGAAGCCTAACAACTTGAGGAGATCCAATGTCTAGCAACTATTTCAGGAAGGATAGTCCTAAACTTGATGGAACTAACTATGGAATATGGAAGATCAAAATGGAGACACATCTGAACTGTATTGGAAAAGATATCTGGGAGGTTACAAAGAATGGATATACTGCTCCTACTACAACTCAACCAAATCCTCCAAATCTGACTAAAGATGAAGAAAATAATTGCAAGGCAAGAGAAGCACTTCTGAGCGCATTATCAGATCAGCAAATCATGGGACTATCAGATAGGTCTACTGCTAAAGCTATATGGGATCGAGTGAACTCACAATAATGGTTCCCACTTTTTTGCCACTTTTGACACTGAGATGAACAATTTTAAAATAATCTTCAACTTCCGACAACTATAACTTTTAAACTATTAAGAATTTGAAGATGATGTAAATTAGTGATTTGTAGAATTTTGTGTGTAGATTCTATATATATTTTTTTCAAATTTTTCCATCTCCCTTGAAAAGTAGTTTTTTACAACAAACTACATTTTTTAAGAGTGATGTGCCTCCCGAAACGCATAAATTTTTTTCTATAAATGATAAAAACTCAATTCTTTTGAATTTTGGTTTGTAACATCAAATCCAAGGCTTGCAGTTGGTTTGATAGTGATATGTTCAATATTTTTCATTTTATTAAGTTTTGAAGTCTGACTAGTCATAATTTAGACATAGGTTTATGTTTGAACACATAACTTATTCTATATATATCAAAATTCAATTTTATTTTTTTTGTTAGAAAGAAGACATCAATACCCAAGGCTTAGATATTTTTCAGAATTTTTTTGAATTAGTTTCCTATTTTTCCCAATGCGTTGAACAAAGAAGTTCATGTTCGGTGAAAAACCTATATTTGGTAAAATTAAAAAAACAAGTTCATAATAAACTCAATATGTAATAAAATTATATTCATTGGAAAGCTTGCTTTGAGGACTGTAATACTACATTTTGGGTTGTCAAGATCATTCCATTTGAGCCTTCAACTAGAGGTTTCAAGGCCAAAAATCTGCAAAAAATGTAGAAATCTTCAGAGAAGTGTTAAAAAAGGGGTTCGAACGAAGGGGGGTTCGAGCGAACCCCCCCTTTTTAGGGGGGTTCGAATGAAGGGGGCTTCGATCGAACCCCCATGCTATAATTGAAAAATGACATAAATGGGCATTAAAGGTGTTTCGCTCGAAAGATGGGGTTCAAGCGAATTGGGGTCTTCGCTCAAACCCCAAAGGGTATTCCGTTCGAACACCCCCACTTCACTCGAACCCCCCGTAAACAAAATTTTCCACTTTCGCCAATTTCCTTCATTGGCAAAAGTGGGAACCAACTTTGTGAGTTCACCTGATCATTTGGAAACATTGAATGAAGGAGATTCCATAGTCAAAATTGCAAAACTTGAAAGCTTCCAGGTCAAGTATGAAAGTCTAAAAATGGAAGAAGATGAAAGAATTTCTGCTTTTATGGAAAGAGTAAATGAAATTGTTTTGGGTATTAAATGTTGTGGAGGAACCTTAAGTGAAGATGAAATTGTTTCAAAAGTTTTAAGAGGATTGCCACCGGCATACAAAATGAAGGTTACTGCAATAAATGAACTTAGAACAATGCCTAACACATCAGTAACTAGGGATACATTGATTGGAAAACTATCAGCCTTTGAGATTGAGGAATTTGGTCCTGTTACTACTATAAAGACAGATTTAGCTTTCAAAGCATCAACATCATCTTCATCATCATTTGACAAATCTAATTGGAAAGCCTTTTATGTAAGAGAACTTGAAGAAAGCAAGAGAGAAAATGAAGAACTTGAAGAACTTGAAGCACTATTTGCAAGAAAAATGCCTAAAGGTCCAGTTGGAAGTAAGTATGAAGGTAAAACACCCTTTAAATGTTTTAACTGCAATAAGATTGGTCATATGGCTTCAAGATGCCCTGATAGACATGCTAGGTTACGAGAAGAAGCTAGAAGGACATACAAGCCTAATCCTGAATATCAGAATATAGATTCAAGAAGAATAAGGACAAATCTTGTTATGTTGTTGATGAAGGAGTAACTGATGATTCTGATGAGGATCTGATAGACAATGGATGGGTTTTTGTCGCTATAACAGAAGATCAACTGGCACCTGCAGTGCAACTGGTAGAACAGGCCTTGGCAGCAAAAGTTGAAGTGAAGAATGAATGGATCATTGATTCGGGATGTTCACATCATATGATTGGTGACAAGAGTAAATTCTTGAACTTTCAAGAATATAATGGAGTTCTAGTAAGATTTGGTGATGACAAAGCTTGTTCAATTAAAGGTAAGGGTTCAATATCTCTTGATGGTAAGCACAACACTAACAATGTTTACTATGTTGAAGGTTTAAAGCATTCAGTTACAATTCAAAAATGGTAAATGAAAAACCATGAATAGAATTGGTTTAGAAATTGCAACCGGTAATCAGACTAGAGGTAATATCTTTCATTTGAATAATAGTGAAAAGACATGTTTGATTGCACACATTGATGAAAGTTGGTTATGGCATAAGAGACTCTATCATGTAAATTTTGATTGCATGGTAAAAATCAGTACTACTGAGGCAGTTAGAGATTTACCTAAAAATGTCAAACCTCACAAACACAGTATGTAAGGAATGTCAATTTGGAAAACAGGCTAGAGCTAATTTTAAAAGTATTCCAGATAAATCAAACAATGCTCTTGATTTAATTCATACTGATTTATGTGGTCTAGATAGAACTAAAAGCTTACAAGGTGATAGATATTTCATGCTACTCATAGATGACTATTCTAGAATGTGTTGGGTTACTTTTCTCAGAGAAAAATCAGAAGCACTTGGAAAGTTTAAACTGTTCAAAGAAATGGTTGAAAATGAAACTAGTAAGAAAATCAAATGTTTAAGATCAGATCAAGGAGGTATATTCACATCTAAGGAATTCAATGCATTTTGTGAAGTAAATGGAATCAGGAGACAACTATCAGCACCTCGGACACCACAGCTGACACCACAACAAAATGGAGTTGTTGAAAGGAAAAATAGAACTATCTTGGATGCAGCAAGAAGTATGTTATCAGAAGAAAACCTACCACATGTATATTGGAGAGAGGCAGTAAGCATAGCAGTCTATACATTCAACAAAGTTCACATCAAAGGTGAAACCGGTAAGACCCCTCATGAATTATGGTTTGGCATTATTCCTACTCTTGAATATTTCAGAATTTTTGGAAGCAAATGCTATATTAGAAGAGATGAGTATATTAGAAAATTTGATCCTAGAAGTGATGAAGGAATATTTTTTGGTTATTCATCTAAAAGCAAAGCATACAGATGTTTTAACAAAAGATTGCAGAAAATTGTTGAAAGCACAAATGTAAAAATTGATGAACAATTTAGAGGTACTTCAAGGTATATGGATTATGAATCGGCAACAGAAATTCTATCAAATGAATCTACATTGAACCCATGGGCATAGGATAAAGATCCAGTTACACCGGTATAATCTGAAAATTCCACAGTAACTGAGGAACAACAACAAACAAAGACACCCCGATATGTAAGATTGAATCATTCAGAAGATCAGATAATTGGAAACAAATATAGAGGAGTTATGACAAGAGGAAGATTAGCAAATGAAGAGGTATGTCTTATTTCTCAAATTGAACCATCATCAATTAATGAGGCATGCGAAGATAAATTTTGGATTAAAGCTATGGAAGAAGAATTAGAGCAAATTGAGAAGAATAACACTTGGACATTAGTTCTCCAACCTAAAGATAAAAATGTTATTAGAATCTGATGTTCTGCAAAAAGGACAAGGTTAGGATAAACAAACACGTGAACAAGAAATAACAAGAGTTGATTGTTAGATGTTAGAAAATCATAAATTAAAAACTATCCTAAGCAAGCATATCAAGAAAGACACTACTAAGCAAAAAGAAAGCTTAAGGAATCTACAAAAAGCAACTAAGCTCCTCCAAATGCTCTCTACCATGCTGGTAGTTTCTCCTTCCTTGTTCCTTTCCTCTCCAAGTTCCAAAATAGTGTAGCTCTCAGCAGCTTTTTGCACTATGGATGCTTATGGAGATTCAAGATTGTAAATTATCTCAAGCTTATGCTATGCAAATGTAGATAAAAGCTACTATTAGATGCTATAATGTTAAAATGATTTATTTTAGGCCAAAATGACAAGATATTAGTTGATTATGCTAAAATGCTCTCTTAAAATGCCTATAGCTTAAATGCATACAAGTTTTCAGGATTATGGCTATGAATGCTAAATGCTTGAGGATTTGAAAATGAGGAATATGAGCTCTATTTATAGGTAAAATGGAGCAATGGATGGTTGAGATTGAGTAATCTCAACAATGGTCAGTATTCAATCCATGTGATGGCTTTCAATCCAATCCCAGGATGACAAGTGTCAATATGAGATGGGTTGAGAGGAGAGGGAATAAGCATTAAATGCTTGACATGACCTGGGGGTCAACTTGGGGGTTAGGGTCAAGGTTGGGTTGAGTGAATAAATTCTTTATTCAAAGAATAAAGCTTTTATCCAATGGATAAACTCTTGTGCAAAGGCAAAAGGGATAACCATGGTCAAAGCAATAAATGCTTGAGGAGACCCATGAGTGCAAGTTGAAATAACCATAAATGGTTATGTAAGAGCCATTAATGGTCATGTACGAGCCATTAGTGATTTTGGAAGAATTTGGAGGTTAAATTGTTGGACACACAAAGCATTTAATATTTTTCAAAGACTTTGGAGTCTTTGAGAAGTGACTTAAAGTTGCTTAGGAATGTGACAATAATTTGGGGATGGATTAGGCTAATTAGGAAGGGGTTAGAAGAATCTAGAAGGGGGTTTAGGAGTGCAAGTGGATTTGGTGGGTGAGAGAAAATAGGATTTTTATTAAAATAAAATTCATTTATTTCAACAAATAGGTGCAAGTTGCATTTGTAGGAAAATGCAAGTGGGGGGGATAATGATTTAAATAAATGTTTTATTTAATTTATTTAAAAGAGGAAAGAGGATTAAATGAAATAAATAGGATTTATTCATTTAATTGATTGTGAGTTTGGTTTAATGAATTAATTAAAATAAATTGAATAATTTATTTAATTAATAAGAGAATATTTTGAAGATGAATTAATTAAATATTAATTTAATTAACTGATGGCTAGTGGATTTTAATCAAATAAATAGCAAATATTCATTTAATTAAACTAGACAGATTTATGTGACTACATTTGCCCCTCTTTGAGACGGTGCGGTTTATCGTGTCGTTTCAAAGAAAGAAAAATAGGTGTGAAGATATGCCCCATAAAATGTAAATTTAATGGGTGGTATGCCCCCTCGAGAGATGGGCCGAATTTTTTTGAAAAATCGGGTGATCTCTAAAAAAAGAATGAAAATTGGCAGGGTGTTAGAAGAGAAGAAGCTAGCGACGCGGGTGAAAAGTAGAAGAAATCGGGGGTAAAATGGAGAAATGGGACGCTCGGGAAGTTCACGGGGACCACGGCGGTGAGCGAGGGAAAAGTTACGGTGACTGCGAAGGGTTTAAATGGGGAGAAAGGGGTGAAAATAGGATCATTTGTTACCGCGACCAGTGTGAAACCAGAGCTCTAAGATTGACTTTTGAGAGGAGTGAGCAGCAGTCAGGATACCGGTACCAATAGCAGAACACCGATTCAAGTGAGTCCATCGGTTCCAACGGCTAGATGACTACGGACCAGCGGTACACAAATTTGAAATTTCAATTTTTATGCATTTTTTATACGCTTTTTGCTGAGTCCAAGTTGAGTAGGGACAATAGCGCTGTAACTATGTTTTGGTGCTATTGTCCAATTGACTAGCGCTATTGTGCCGCAATGGCGTTATTGAGGTGTTGTTTGAGCGTTTTTGAAACTTGTAGCACTATTGTAGGCTTGTTTAGGCGCTATTGCTGCATTAGCGCTATTGAATGGTTAATTGAGCACTTTTGTCGTTAATCAGCGCTATTGTATAGTTGTTGTAGCACGTTTGTAGTTTTAGCACTGTTGTATAGCTGATTAAGTATGTTGTTAGGGGTTTAGCGCTATGGTATAGAAGTAGCGCTTTTGTTTGCAAAATAGCGCTTTTGTTTGTAAGATAATGGATGCCCTAGTTTGTGTGAAAAATATCTCCCGATGCCAAAGATGGATGGATAGGGATGCGAAGTGGGAGTTGTTTTGAACCATAGTAGCCTGATGAGACTTAGGTCATTTTTAAGATAAATGTCTGTTGAAGTCTAGGTGTGCCATGATTGCTTACCTGTTGAGACCCGAAGATACTTGATCAAAGTATCTGTTGATAGTCTAGGTTTAAACTTTAAGAAAGTTTGAAAACAAAACAATTGATGATGATTGATTGATGCCCATGTGCAAGAGGATCTATGCGTGCTGCAATTACGCAAGAGACATCTAGCGACAAAGGGGTTGCGAGATCAGTTGACAGAGGCCGAGATCGATTACATTGCCATGACTAGTTTATATGATGTGATGCACATGCCCATGATTCGGATGAATCACGGATTGATTACCGCGTTAGCAGAGCATTGGCACAGTGAGACGTGCACATTTCACCTTACGCAAGGGGAGATGACAGTGACCTTGGAGGATGTGTGGCGCATCCTGCGTATTCTGATTCAGGAGGAGCTAGTTACATACGATAGATCCTGGGGGACTCTAGCAGTACAGAGATTCTTTGATGAGGATGTATTCATTGATGATGGCTCCATTGCCTGGGAGGAGATTGCTACATTATACGAGCCTTTACCAGCAGTTTTATCTGGCATTGTGGGTGGACTACTATGTCCTGATAGGCGCTCGCATGGTCTGGCCGTCGGATGGGGACAGGTGATAGAGCAGATGATTACAGAGGGGACCCGATTTGCCTAGGGACCATGTGTGCTGGCACACCTATATAAGAAGTTGCATGAGGTGGTATACCGTGGGAGGGGCTCATTAGCAGTGGGAGTGACACTACTACATATTTGAGTATGGGAGCACTTACCAGTGACTCGACCAGTGAGTCTTAGATTCTGAGCAGTGGATCAACCGTATATGTTTATGTATAGCTGTATGATGAGTCAGCCCCACCTAGGGAAGTTAGAGTGGTGGCGGTGGACATTGGATGATCTTGATGCAGTGATATGGAGACCTTACTTGGAGTGCAAGCCCTGGGATGATGATGCGGAGGCACTGTCGTATGTATTTATGACCCGATTCCTCATTGGGAGGACCTCGTATCATGTAGAGAGACAGGTGCTAGGTAGAGTGATGAGGCAGTTTGGATAGCAGCAGGGTCTGCCTAGGGGATTAGGGGAGTATGCTAGAGTGGTCCGAGAGAGATATTCATGGGGACCAGTACTTCCGTATGATCAAGCACTGGCAGAGTTTTGGATGCTGTAGGTGAGACCTTGGGACATACGACTAAGGGTGGTAGATGCAGGGGTATCAGATGAGTATACGCAGTATATGGTAGTTCATCCAATTCTTTGGATATCAAATCCAACGAAGCCAATGCCTGATTTTGAGGATGATAGGGGGCGGAGATGGAGGAGGAGAGGAGGTCGAGGACCTATGGTAGCTGGATGAGGGAGAGGAGATGGTGGAGATGGAGGAGGAGGGGATGGAGGAGGAGGGGGGGATGGGGGAGGTGGTGGTGGAGGTGGAGTAGGTGGTGGGTTGGGTAGTCAGATCCAGTGGAGAGGGAGAGGTGGATTGCCATTGCGGATATCGTAGGGACCGTTGATGCAGGGAGGAGTTAGATTGGGTGGGATAGGTATGGAGAGGGAGATACCAATGGATAGAGGGGAGAGAGCCACTGGAGAGGGTGTTACAAGTGAGGCACCTATGGATACAGGGGAGAGAGCCACTAGAGATCTTTGGGATCATATGATATTACATTTGCAAACCCGTGTAGAAGATTTGGAGGTGGAGGTTGCAGCTAGAGATGTGCAGCTATTTGCATGAGAGTTAGAGCTGACTGTAGTACTGCAGGAGAGAGATCAAGCCATGGACAGGGTGATCCAGTTGCAGGAGAGAGTGAGGGTTTTGGAGGGAGCACAAGGACAGGGGCCATCTGTGGAGGCATTGGTGAGGGAGGTACAAAGAGCATGTGAGGAGGTGGTTTACTGGCGGGGCCTATATGAGCAGGTGGTACCATCTAGTTAGCGGGCATTGAGCTATTCGTAGATGCAACAGGCTAGATCAGAGCAATCACAGAGGATGCAGAGCAGTGGGGGTGTGATGGGTCCTCTACGGAGGGATAGATCAGGGGATGCAAGAGCTAGTGGGGGTTTGATGGGGCCTCCATGGAGAGATAGATCGGATGGTGTGGCGACCAGTGAGGGAGCAGGTGGTGATGGTGGTGTAGCCTCTGGTCAGAGTGGCATCTAAGAGAGCATTTTGCATATATGTATTTTATCATTGTTATTTTTGGATTGTATCTTGGATGGCTCTTGGTAGCCAATTTTGTAGACTTCATTGGACTCTGAGACATGAGATGATATATATGAGGAGATCCCATATTTTGATGATATGCATTTGATATGTATGGATGTTATGCAGGATGGTGATTGTATGAGTTTATTGCTTAGATGGATATGTGTACATGTATGCATTGATGAGATGATTCCTATATGCATGTTTTTATGATGATTTATGATGTTGGATACTGACATATGAATGGAGGTTTATACATGTGTGCACGTTTTGTTTGATGTAATGCTTTATGTATGTAATGCCATGATGATGGTGTATGCTTATGATGATTTACGAATAGGATTTTGGTGTTTCCTATTTTGATATAATGATGAGATAATGATATGCAATGATGTTAATGCAATGTTTGAATGAATGATGTTATGTATGTTTATGCATCTAGATGTTTTGAAATGAATGTAATATGGATAAACAAAATGTAAAGTACAAATGTTTATATGATAATGTCTAGATGAATGCATATGTATAATGGATATATAAAATGGTATGAACCAATGTTTTGGAAACAAATGGGTTTATGATTCTAAAAGCCTCAATATGATTAAGTAAAAATGATAATGTGATGATACTATAACTTATGGTTTAATAACTGCACCTTAATGCAATTAAATAAAAGGATAATGAATGCAATGTAAATGAATCCTAAAATGAGCATAATAAGATACTTAATAATGGATGAATGAATGCACCTTTCAATTAATGAATAGATAAGTGAATGTATGCAATGATAAAGGATGATAAAATGATAATGGATAACTAATACTAAATGAATGCATAGTAAATGGTTTAATACAATCAAGGAAAATTTGATCATATGAATTGAATTATGCAATGATGCAAATGATTTAATGAAGACTAATGTCAATAAACTAAATGAACTATATGCAATTTTAATTAAAAATGACATGAATGTACTTAATGCAAAATGCAACAAAATGTAATGATGATATGACCACGAGGAATGCAAGGTTTTTGAGACTTTGCATGATGCATGGATGATGTATCAGAGTACTCGGTCGTGATTGTATCCAAGACCAGCTTAATTTTCACATAACTATTCATATTAACCTTGCTCATATTTGCATACAAATCATACATATGAATGAGTGAATGGATGGGTGATATGCAACGAAATGCAACATATAAATAGATGAGATGAAATGATGATCCATATTGCTCTATTTTCATCATTGAGCTTTTAAAATGTTGTAAGAATATATAAGCAACTTGACATAATGATTCAAGATGACCTGAGTAACTCTTACATGGATTTTGATATAGCAAGTTAATACAAATGACTTGATATAAGGGTCAAGTCGACCAGAGTATTACTTTGCAGAACGAACAAGGATCATCCTCGTTTGGGCATGACTTGGATCATCCTCCTTGATCTTGAATTGATCATATCCTAGGACAAGTTCACACCTTAATAAAAGACAAAAACCTTTATCCAAATTGGATGAGGGGGAACCAAAGAAGGAGAATTATTTCGGCAAGCAAACAGTATGTTCATAAAGAATAAAGAATATGGATCCTTGGTAATGGTTCATGCTCATATGGTCGAGGTATACGCTGTAGTCAGCAAGCCGTAGTGATCTATGATTGCATTTTGCATAAGATCATGTAGCTCAGTTAACTTCCCACGTAGACACCATTAGGACATGCCCCAGAACTTCATCAGAATAATGCGCCGAAGATACACAAACAATGCTAAAAGATCCTGATATATATAAATGAATGAATTACTTCACTAGTCAACCAATTATTTAATAGCTTAACACAATTTTCTTGTCAAAGAAAATGTCATTTTGTCTTTGTTTTGGTAAGGAAGGATGCATCCTTTTTGAAGACAGTTTGATTGTTGATGTTGATTTTTTTTTGGTCAATTTTGAGAAGTGATCATCGTGAGTATTTGTTCAATGTTTGCTTGGTATCTGCTTGGATGAGTATGTACAATGTGCGGCCATGTTCTTGTTTTTTATTTTTGATGTTTTCTGATGTTTTTGGATTTTGTGAGACAATTGTCCAATGTTTTTGGTATTTTATGAGATAGTTTGTCAATGTTTTTGGTATTTTATGAGATAGTTTTGAATGAAGAACTTTTAATGAATCATGAATAATGTAGAATCCACTTCCATCAATAGGTTAAGGGCATTGCCCCTAGTTTAGACATGACTATGAAAAGGTGAGATGCAAGACGCATGAAGTACCATCTTTCAACATAGATCAATAACAAGCCATGGTTTGAATGATGGATGAGCGGATGCAATGACTGTGATCGCAACAAGTCTGAAAGACAATGGAGCCATAGCCTTTACGAGTAGCGCCTGTTTGCCAGGTTTTCACCATCGCACTTACCCAAGGTGCCACCGGAGTGGTTTGCTCACCGTTTGGATGTATGATTTTTCTTTACTATTTTGATGTTTTTGTATTTTCTTCAGGACATTTTTCTAGATGTTTTTGGTATTTTTGTTGGTATGTAGGGGAGCCTGATGCTCTATGCAACTTATGTGTAAAACCGTTTGAGGTGCATGCTATTGATCGGATCTGCTAGTGGTTCTCCTTCTAACGTAGCTAACTAATATGCCCCAGACCCAAATACAGCAGTGACAACATATGGACCCAGCCAATTTGATTCAAAATTTCCTTGATGATCTCGGTTGGGTTGGTTATGAGGATTTTCTCGAAGAACAAGATCACCTACCTTGAATGTACAAGGCCTAACTTGATGATTATAACTTTTGCTCATGCGTTGTTGATAAGCTTTGAGGTGATTGTATGCAGCTTGTCTCTTTTCATCAAGTAGCTCTAAGTCCTGAAGATGGGATACTCTGTATGCTTCATCATCGATGAGACTGTGCAAGGAAACCCGTAGTGATGGGATCTCGACCTCAATAGGTAAAATGGCTTCTACACCATAGACCAATGAGTATGGAGTTGCGCCTATAGGCGTTCGAATGCTAGTTCGATATGCCCATAGTGCTGGATTCAATTGAACGTGCCAATCATGACCGGCATCATTGACTGTCTTCTTTAGGATTCTTAATATGTTCTTGTTTGATGCTTCAGCCTGACCATTGCCTTGTGGGTAATAGGGAGTGGAAAAGCGGTGTTGGATGTGATATTTCTCATAGAGTTCATGGATATCTTGATTCATGAAAGGAAGACCATTATCTGTGATGATGGACATGGGTACACCATACCGGCATATGATGTAATTGAGGATGAATGAGGTGATCTGCTTGCCGGTAACTTGGGTAAGTGGAACAGCTTTGATCCACTTTGTGAAGTATTCGGTGGTGATAATAATGAATTTATGGCCATTGGATGAAGATGGATGGATTTTACCCACAAGGTCAAGGCCCCATTGACAAAAAGGCCATGGTGTTGTGATGGGTTGCAATTCTTGTGCCGGTGCATGTATTAGGTCTCCATGAACTTGACATTTCTTGCACTTCCTGACAAAGTAGTAGGAGTCTTTTTCCATAGATGGCCAATAGTATCCATTGCACAGGAGTTTCTTGGCTAGTGACGGACTGCTTGCATGCATTCCACAAATTCCTTCATTTACCTCTTCCAAGGCCTTTGTTATCTCATCCTGTTCCAGACATCGAAGGAGAGTACCATCAAGACTGTGTTGGTATAGGGTTTCGGCAATAATGGTATATCGAGCAGTTTGGCGAATGAAGGTTTTTCGTTGGTTATTCAATTGGTTAGGAGGAAGGGTGTGATCACAGAGATAGGTGTAGAAATCACCGTACCATGGGGATTCGAAATCGACAAGGTGACATATCATCTCGGATTCAGGGATATCATAAGCGAGAATCCAAAGTTGTTCGACCAAGAACTCGTAGCGTGTTGAATTATGTGGAAGATCTAAGAGAGATGCAATAGTAGCCATAGCGTCAGCAACTTGATTCTGATCTCTTGGTATCTGCTCAAAGGTAATTGTAGTAAATGATGTCTTTAGATTATCCACCATTTGCTTGTATGGCATGAGTTTATAATCCTTGGTCTGATATTCATCAGTTGCTTGTCGAATGACCAGCTGTGAGTTACCATATACTTGTAGTTCTTGTAATTTCCATTGTACGGCTAGCTTGAGTCCTGTGATCAAGGCCTCATACTCTGCTATGTTATTGGTGCATGGAAATGTGAGCCTGTAAGACTTTAGGATGCTGTCACCTTGAGGTGTGATAAATAGAATGCCTGCCCCCGAGCCATGCCTGGTGTATGAACCATCAAAGTATAGTTTCCATGGTTGTGCTATTGTGATCATGAATATCTCTTCATCTGGAAAATTGGAAATGAGAGGATGATCTCCTATGAGTGGTGCTTCAGCCAACTGATTTGCAATAACTTGTCCTTTGATGGCCTTACGGTCTATATACTCGATGTCAAATTCACTTAGAATCATCACCCATTTGGCCAAGCGACCTATCAATGTTGCTTTGTTGAGTAAGTACTTGAGTGGATCAATTTTTTGCAATGAGCTATACTTTATGTGTCAATAGATAGTGCCTCAGTTTAGTGGCTGCCAAAATTACTGCTAGGCAAGTTCGCTCAATAGGGGTGTAATTGAGTTCATAGCCAACCAGTGTGCAAGAAATGTAGTAAACTGCACACTCTTTCCCTTCTATATTATGTTGTGCCAGTAGTACACCCAATGTTGTATTAGTTGCTGAAATATAGAGCAATAGAGGCCTATTTGGATCTGGTGGGATCAACAATGGTGTATTCATGAGATAGTCTTTGAGCATCTGGAATGCTTGCTGGCATTTGGCATCCCACTGAAAGCGGATGTTCTTGTGTAGCAGGTGTGTGAATGGGTGACACTTATCGGCTAGACGTGCAATGAATCTATGGATAGATTGGAGCTGCTCTTGTAGTGTCCTTAGTTGACTGATGTTCTTTGGGGGTGGCATTTCCATGATTGCCTTGACCTTTGCTGGGTCGACCTCAATGCCTTTTCTTGAGACATTGTATCCTAGAATTTTCTCGGAGGTTACTCCAAAGACACATTTCTTTGGGTTGAGTCAAACATGATATTGTTCTAACCTATCAAATATTTTCTCTAATACGTCCAGATGACTTTCTCTTGTGAGTGATTTTGCTAGTAAATCATCAACATAATCTTCCATGATGGTATGCATCATGTCATGGAAGATAGTAGTCATTGCTCGTTGATAGGTCACTCCTGCATTCTTTAGACCAAAAGGCATTACGTTCCAATAGTATGTACCCCATGGACATGTAAAAGTTGTCTTGTGCTGATCCTCTAGTGCGACCTTAATCTGATTGTATCCAGAAAAGCCATCCATGAGTGAAAGAATGGCATGTCCTGCTGTTAGGTCCACTATTATGTTGATGTTAGGTAGGGGGAAGTCATCCTTAGGACAGGCTTTGTTCAGATCTCTGAAGTCAGTACATATGCAGATGCCCCCATTTGGTTTACTGATAGGTACAATATTGGAGATCCAATCGGCATAATCAATTGGTCTTATGAAACCAACATCTACAAGTTTCTTAAGTTCTACTTTGACTAAGATGGCAATCTAAGGATGCATCTTGCAAAGCTTCTGTTTGGCAGGTTTAGCTCCTTCTGCTACTGTGAGGTGATGCATGACCAAATCTGGATCAAGGCCAGGCATGTTTGTGTATGACCATGCGAAGTTGATGTGGCATTTCTTGAAGAATTCAATAAACTTGGGCTGCTCCTCTAGAGTCAAAAGAGATGCCAGATGTATGTGGTGAGGAGTTTCAGGAGTCCCCACATTGTATTCTTTGGTTTCCTTGATTAGAATCGTTGATCTTTCCTGCTGTGTACTAGAGGGAAGGATGTCAAATCTTTCATCCTTAGGCGCCTCAGAGAGGTTTTCACCCTTGGATTCGCTGTTTCTTTTTACTTTTGAAGAATCAAATAGTGTCACAATGTGGTTTTCACTGGAAGATCCATGTTTTATTTTTATATTTTTGCAGCTAAAAGGTTTGGCATCCATCCCAAAGTATGCTGCGCTATTGAGTTCTATGGAAAATCCAGCGTTATGATCCCTGCTTGGCAGGTTATCCCTTAATTCCAAAAATTCAATGATGGCCTCATCGTTTTGGAAGAGGTCAAGACATGGGGGATTTGGTTGGTTCCATTCGATGACTTCAGGATGGATAATGGGCATTACTTCATCGATTAGGTTAAGTTCATTAGACATGTCAGTATGGGTTAAGACGTTGTGGTGAGGGTTGTTGATGGTACTCTCCCTATCAGAATCAGGCATAGGATGTGACGTAGGGTCTGTGGAAGAAGTTTCTAGTTCAGGAACCCGAGAGGTCAATATTTGTGTTTCTTCGTAAATAGGGATGTCTTTGTGGGGTGGAGGGGGTGGTGTACCTTCCTCATTTGAAGTATTCAGATGTACTGAATCAAACTCCCATTCATGTGAGTCAGTTTTTGAGTCACTTTCCAGGATCCAGTTGCTATACCATATTGGGATGCCTCTTGAGTTAAATACTGCAGGTGTGATCAGTTGATGTACCTTTGTAGATGAAACGATTGGTGCTACAGTAAGGATGATGGGGATCAATGAATCTGATACGGGGAGTATCGGTAGTGTTGACTCAGTTGCTTCTACTGGAACTATTGGTGTTGTAGATGTTGTTGCGGGTTCAGATACAGTTGCTGCTAGTAATGGTGCTATTGATGTTATTGCTGCTGCTGATGGGATTACTAGTTTGATCGGTTGGATGAGTGGCATTGTAGATGGTTGTGTTGGGATTTCAAGCCTCAATGGGGCAGTTGCGATGGTGTTTGATGCTGCTTTGATAATGAAAGGTGTCCTCTTTGCAATAGGCTGATATAGTGGTTTGTTGGGTTTTCCTTTGAATCTGAGTTTAGGAAAGATCTCCTTTTGAAATCCTAAGCCTGTATTATCTTTAGGCTTCAGTTCGGTTGGCAGTGGCTCATGTCACCCTTGCTTACAATATCCCAAAGCACTTTGACCATCATATCCCATTCTTTGTAAAATGAGAAGACCCTTGCCATATTGATCTATAGGAAGCTTAACTCGCGGAATGTTAGTGGTAATGGGATCCTTATAGATCCATTCTGCTATGTCTTCATTGTTGGTTTCTTCTTCTTGACTCTTTCCAAGGATGAAAGGTGTCAATGTACAAGCTGGCATGAGCAGTGGTTGCTGAAGTAACTGTTTCGGTTTGCCATGTGTTCTAGGAGAAGTGGGCATTTGTCCCACACAAAAGAGTTGACTCAAATTGTATTCCCCAGGACCTTCCTCTGCTATTTTCATTTTAAGCTTTTCTTGCTTGGGTATAGGGGTGTTTGAATTGGCAAGAGAGGCTGGACTTATATATGATGTGGAGGAAATGGCTTCTCTATTGTTATGAACGGCAATCTCGGGTTGATAACTGATATCATGACAATATGCAAAGGGATTTGCATCACCCAGGATTATGATCTCTACACCGTTATGTGGGAACTTGATACATTGATGGTAGGTAGATGGAACAGCTTGCATGGCATGTATCCAAGGTCTTCCTAACAATAGATTGTATGGCAGAGGAAGGTCCAGAACCTGATAGGTGTTGTGTTTTACCACAGGGCCCACTCAGATTGGTAGTACAATAAATCCTTTGGATGAACGCTCTACATCGTCATAGGCTTTGATTGTGATCTTCTTACGGGGATCCACTGATTCTATGGCATATCCCAATGCTGTGACCAACTGTAGTGTACAAATATTTAACCCTGCTCCATTGTCGATCAAGACTCACTTGATCCTATGTTGGTTGATAAAGCCTTCAATGTGTAGCAAAGCGTTATGAGGTTGTTGGAAGGAAGAGTTGTCACTTTCAGAAAAAGTGAGAGAAGGTGATGACTTTAGACTTCCAACCATGGCTTGAAATTGGTCTGTATTCAGGTGAGCAGGGACTGACGCTTCTTGGAGAGCTTGATCCAAGATTGTTTTATGAGATGGAGATAGGCGTAATATCTCTAAAATGGATATAAGCACAGACATTTTGTCTAATTGTTCCACAAGATTGTACTGCTTTGATATGGAGGTGGTGCCTTGTGGAGCTGCTTTTATGGTAACCTTGCCGCGACGTGTAACAACATTGCAATTGGAGTTGGGATTTTTGATGGTTATAGTTGCAATTTGTTCACTGGCATCATACAGGTGATTTACAATATAATTATACACAGCCTGTGTATAATTAGTGGTATCAGTGCCTCTCCTGGAAGTGGAGGGACCCCTTTGATCTTGTGATGGAAGTGGATTTTTGAACATCAGATGATCATTGTTTGTTGTTTTTGGATCATGCCCTTCGATTTCAATTTCACCTCGGTCAATGAGATCTTGAATAATATCTTTCAATCTATGAAAATTGCTTGTCTTGTGTCCTCTCCCTTGATGGAAATCACAGTGTTCAATATCTCTCCACCATGCAGGTTTGACTTGAGGTTCATAATTTGATGTTCTGGGTAAAGTGACCAAATTCTGAGAAATCGAATGACGTAACATAGTTTCGATGGGTTCCCCTAAGGGAGTTTATGTTCGTTTTTGTTTTTGTTGACGCGGTCTGGGTTCATCTTGAGATGTGATGCGTCCTTGATTTTGAGGAACAACTATGTTAGTCTTGGGTGGAGGATTTTGTCCTGCAAATATAACCACAGGTTGGGCACTTTTGATAGTTCTTGCATACATAACCCCATCATTGACGATATTCTTGTTTTTGTTCTAGAAGCTTGGTTTGTCACTATTGAAGTGTGGGCAAGGACCATCCTTTGGTTCATTATAGATTTTGATAAGTCCTTTCTTGATGAGGGCCCGCTCACATTTCAAACCCTTGGTGACCATGTCATTAAAAGAGTCTGTGTCTTTGACATCCAGGTGAAACTCCATTTCTTCGTTTAAGTTGGAAATGAATATTTCCACTAGTTCTCATTCAGGTAACTGAAGAGAACGTCTTCTAGACATTTGACGCCATCATTGCAGGAATACTGAGAATAGTTCACTTGGTTTTTGTTTAGTGTTGCACAAATCAGCCATGGTGATGTCACGTTTAATGTTATGAGAGTACTGTGCCAAGAACTTCTGAATTAGTTCTTCAAATGTCCTAATGCCACCTAGTAGCTAGGAAAACCATGATGTGGTTGTTCCTCCCAAGCTTTGGGGAAAAATTGCATTAGGTATGTGTCCTCATATGCCACTTCAAGGCAAGCTGAATGAAATTCTCTGACATGATCATGAGGATCTCCCTTTCCTCTATATTTTTTGAATTTGGGTGTTTCAAATCCTTGTGGAAAGGGTGGCATATAAATATTCCTATCAAAGGGATAGGGACAGATGTCATTGAGTGAGAATTGGTTAGTCTTTACACCATTATGAAGTTGTTGGGTGAGATTTTCAACTTGTTGCTGCAACATCTCTATTTCATTTGGAGGAGGAGGTGGTGGGTTACCTCGAGGAATGTTATATCTAATGGGATCTCTGCCTCTTTCTTCTTCATGGCGACTTTGTCATTCTGATGTTTGTCTTAATTGGGAGAGATCAAAGTCAGAGGGGAGTTTGGCTCCTTCTTGAGCAAGCTTTAAAAAGTGAGCATCCACATTGCTCCTGAGTATTTCGTCAATAAGTCTGTTAAAGAGAGGGTTATGCTGGGCCCTTTCTATTGTTGCAGGAGTAGGAGTACTGGGGTTTTCATCATTTGCATTTCCTCCAAGCACTTCTTGAAATTCATTGATATTTTCCTCCTCTTCTTCTTCAATTTCTACTTCTTGTTGCCTTGAGTGTGATCGGGTGTGAGCCATTTTGTTTACAAGTTTTTGTTGAAGTTGGGTGAAAATGATGATGAGTTGTTGATGAAATGAGAGGTTTATGTTTGTTGTGGTGTTTTGCATATGGATCTCTAGCACTTTAAAGGTAGATGTTTACCAAAGTTCTTTTTTGAATTGCTTGTTGTTTTTGACAAAGTTTGATGTGATAAGGTGTAGAGAAATCTGAGATGTGTTACAAACTTAACTACCTAGTAATGAGAGGATTCACTCATAGACTTGTTTTAACTTGCATAGATATGCTTCTTAGGATGAGCTTATCCTAGATGTAGAAACAATCTAAAAGTGATTTGTTGTGTTTGATTCAAGCAATATCCAAAAGAGAACTTAGGACAAGAACCTCTTAATGTTTTGAGAGTTGGAACAGATTGATGATGAAGTGATGATGTATGAATGAGGTAATGGATGAAATGTTTTAACTTCAATAAAAGCTTTGTGTTACATATGGGACAAATTCTATCTCTTCTCTTTTAGGTGTTGGTGGCATTTCTCGAGCTACATTGTATGTGATACAAATTTCTGGAAAGAAGTCGGGGTTGATCTTGCCTCAGTTTTTGTGATAACTCAAAGCTCTATATTGCATAAAAGCTCTGTGATTTAATGACTCTTGATCAAATTCATTTGATTTTCCTTGAAGGTAAAGACGCATGTGACGTAAGAAGGTTCTATTGGAGACAAAGATTTGTCTATTAAGATAGAAGAATTTCCTCCTTTTGATCAAAGCCTTTGAGCTTAATGGTCTTTTTTTTAAATTGATGTTTTGATGAAGATTCTTCTTTCTCAAGATGTGAAGAATGGTCATATAGTTTGATACTTTTTCTCTTTGATTTGGATCCTTTTGTTGGTGTTCTGAAAATGTTTTGTGTTGGATGAATACTTGTTTTTGGAACTGATTTTTGATTATTTTTTTTACTTTGACAAGAAAACAAAGCAAGCACACAAACACAAGAATGTTGCTTTAGAGGCACAAATAAGTATGGGTCTAGATCAACCCAATCTTTGAACCTTTTATGACCCTTTCCTTTAGATGTATTTTTAAGGTGTATTTCCAAAGCCTGAAGTTGGCTCAATTTGCACTTGGTCTTGACTAAACGAAAACACTTAAAACACTTTCTATCCCTAAGGTCAAATGGCCAGTTGCAATAAATTTAGCCCACATCTTGATATTTCTTCGACTTTGGTACTACATACCTTATGAATCTCACCGTGGCAAGTAAGGATGTGATATACTAAGTCTTGCATGAGCATAACAAATAGATGATCCCTATGATGGGGGAGTCACCACTTTTATCTAGCCATAAGTGACTTTTCAAAAAGCTATGTTTCTACTCAAAGAAATATGTATGGTGAGTATCTTGGGAGCAAAACCATCTATGCTCTTGCACTAAATTATATCACAAATATCCTCAATCAATAGAATGGGTGGCTACTACTTAAAGGTGTTTAGTCATATTCGATGTTTTTGGACATAAGTTCATTCTATAGTGACTCACTTAAGAGCCTTGTAACTTGTGGTGGGGCCCATTTGTCCCTTCAACAAGTTACACTGTAGGAACAGCTATACCCAAGGCTACAACTTTCACTCTCACCTGATTTCTATAGCGGCTTGAAAGATTTACCATGCGAGGTCGTTCCCAAGAGTGATGTGTCTCTTGGCAAGCCTCTCTTAAAAAGATAAAATTTTTGAGTGTTACTAACACTTTTCTCTTGCACCTAGGACCACAAAAGCTAAGGGAGAGGATAGTGTGTGTTAGAAGTAGGACCACTCGACCAACTTTTTGCACAAGTGTGCCAACATGAAAAACACTTGTTCTTTTTAACTTGCCATCGCAATGTGTTCTAACTATATGGAGATGTTGCTCCAACAATCATGGTGTTCTTTTTAACCTCAAATGCAAAATTTTAAGTAAACTAGAACTTTGAAAATCCTGGTCAACTTAATTTGAAGCACGTATGAAGGAAAAATCACTTTGCAAAAATTTTGAAACAAGTGGATTGTAAGTTTTAATTGCACCAAAAATTGAAGTGTGGATTGTAAATTTTTGCTTAAGTTTTTGATGCTAGAAATGAATTTGTTTTGTTGATTTTAAGCACCAAATGAAAAGTTAAGCCTAAACTTGCAATAAACAAAGTTTGTTTTGTTTAGTTTTAAGGCACCAAAGACAAATGATCCTAACTGGAAAGCAAGGAAAAGTTGCTTGTTCAATTTTTAAAACACCAAAAATAAAGTTTTTGATTTTAATGAAGTGAGTTTTAAACCTGCACAAACAACAAACAGTTAGTAAAATCCACACCTAAGGGGGGCTTCCACAAGCCTAAAATAAATTTATTTTTCGGTTACTAGGCCTTCCTTACAACATTCTATTACAATAGCGCTAGTCTGTGTGAAAACAGAAGTGCTAATTTAACAGAAGCACGTTTTTACTAAGACAAAAGCGCTAAAAGAATAAACTGACAGAAAAGACAAAAACGCTAGAAAAAGGTCAAAAGCACTGAAACAATAGCAATAGCACCTAAACAATCACAATAGTGCTTAAAGAAATGACAATAACGCCAAACTTGGTACAATAGCGCTATTATAAGAACAATAGCACTAGAATATCAAGTTGCAATAGCGCTACAACGTGATCAAAAGCGCTAAAGCACAACCTGTGTGTCAAGATCAACATTCAAACAAGTTAGTTGTGTCAAAAAAAATTGTTTTTAGGTGTTTGGATTCACGTCAGGTTCACCAAATGATGCTCTGCAAAAGGGACAAAGTTAGGATAAACAAACACCTGAACAAGAAACAACAAGAGTTGATTGTTAGATGTTAAAAAATCATAAATTAAAAACTATCCTAAGCAAGCATATCAAGAAAGACACTACTAACCAAAAAGAAAGCTTAAGGAATCTACAAAACGCAACTAAACTCCTCCAAATGCTCTCTACCATGCTAGTAGTTTCTCCTTCCTTGATCCTCTCCTCTCCAAGTTCCAAAAGATTCAAGATTGTAAATGATCTCAAGCTTATGCTATGCAAATGTAGATAAAAGCTAATATTAGATGCTATAATGCTAAAATGATTTATTTTAGGCCAAAATGACAAGATATTAGTTGATTATGCTAAAATGCTCTCTTAAAATGCCTATAGCTTAAATGCATACAAGTTTTCAGGATTATGGCTATGAATGCTAAATGCTTGAGGATTTGAAAATGAGGAATATGAGCTCTATTTATAGGTAAAATGGAGCAATGGATGGTTGAGATTGAGTAATCTCAACAAGGGTTAGGATTGAATGATATTCAATCCATGTGATGGCTTTCAATCCAATCCCAGGATGACAAGTGTCAATATGAGATGGGTTGAGAGGAGAGGGAATAAGCATTAAATGTTTGACATGACCTGGGGGTCAACTTGGGGGTTAGGGTCAAGGTTGGGTTGAGTGAATAAATTCTTTATTCAAAGAATAAAGCTTTTATCCAATGGATAAACTCTTGTGCAAAGGCAAAAGGGATAACCATGGTCAAAGCAATAAATGCTTGAGGAGACCCATGAGTGCAAGTTGAAATAACCATAAATGGTTATGTAAGAGCCATTAATGGTCATGTAAGAGCCATTAGTGGTTTTGGAAGACTTTGGAGGTTAAATTGTTGGACACACAAAGCATCTAATGCTTTTCAAAGACTTTGGAGTCTTTGAGAGTGACTTAAAGTGTAGTACCCCTACTAGTTTGAACTCATTAGACTCATATTTTATTACTGGTTGTTTTTCAGTGGATACATTACCATGACATATTATTCAGATTTTTATGACATTATGCTTTATTTGGAGATGAGATGTATAATTTATTTGCAGTATTTCAGTACTTGTGATTTATGGCATTTTATGTATTATTGCTATGTAATGACATTTTACTTTATTTATGCAATGTGGAATTATATGTTGTGTGTTTGTGAGTGTATTGCATGCAAGGGGACAATTTTCCTTCACTCATTTCGGTGAGACAGGGAACGTCGCGATTCTCCTTCATCAGTGTGTATGCCATGTTTTCTATATTATATGTGTGTGTGTGTGTGTGTGTGTGTGGTTCGGTGATGCAGGATATTGCAAGTACAAGTACCGGGTAGGTACGAGGTATTGTCTCCACCTGGCTTCACAGGTCTGAGCATGCCTTATATTTTCCAATGGAAGTGGAGGAGATAGTAGTTGACCCTATTTTACTCAGTTACACTCATATGAGTGTCGTCAGTTAGTCGTTTTGTCAGTTAGTTTGGTCTTCGTATTTTGTTATTTTATCTTTTATGGGTAATTGCTTGAGATTTGTTTAATTTGAGTGTTTTAGTGGATTTAATTAATTAATTAATTAAATTTATGAAATTATCTTATTATTGTATTGTTTATGCATTGAGATTATAAATTTAGTTAATTAAAGGAATTATTAAATTAAGCTGCATGGTATTAAAAATATATTTTTATTTTAAAAATAAATTAGATTAATTGTATTCTAAAGTTATAATTAAATAAATGAATAAAAGGATTAATTGGAATTAAAGTATTGTTTTAATTCTTTATTTAGAAAATTAGTTAATTGGAATTAAAATATTATATTAATTCTTTATTTAGAAAATTAATTAATGTGCATGAGAAAAGTAATGAAAGAATAATGTTTTAAATTATTGCATGTGATAAATTTAGAAATAAAATAAATAAAATTACTATTATTCTAAATTTAGGTTTTTTGTGAAAAAGCTATTGAACCTAGAATTTTAATTTAAATAGGGGTTAGGTCTTTATTTTAAAAACACAGACAGGAATACACAAGAACAGGTCAAGAATTTAGGTGAAGAAAATTTATTGGAAGATATTGAAGGGATTAGGGCTCTTCTACAAAATTCTTCCAGGAAAGCTATACCAAGTTGGATGAATTCTTAGTTTTGTGTTTTATTAAAAATGTTTTTTTTTTCTCTGCTTGATGTGTGTGTAAAATAATTACCAAATCCAAAACTCTCTTCTGGTGAATTTGAGTTTTCTTTGAAAACTCATGCCTGATGTGTATTTCTTGTTTGTGGAAAGAACATAATTTTGTGAAAATTAGGAAAATTATTATAGAAAGTTTGCCAAGTTTTTATGGTGCATGGAAATTGCACAATTTAGGAGAAAGGGTATTTACCTAAGAAATGGTTTTAATTACCTTAAGAAAATAAATTTAATTACACATTAAATTTATCTGGGTTAATTAAATTTAAAAAAAAAAGAATTGAAATTTTGTTAAAATGGAATTATTGGAAAAATATTGTTTTTTGTTATTATTGTTAAAATTTTATTAAAATGAAATTATTGAAAAAAAAAAATTGTTTAATTATTTTCCTATTTAAAAATATATAAAATATATATATATATATATATATATATATATAAAATAATTTAAAAAATAAATAAATTAAAAAAAAAACAAAAAAAAACTGCACGGTAGCATTCGCTACCGGCGGTAGTACACAGTACTACCGATGGTAGCAGTGCTACCAGTGGTAGCCGCTACCTATAGTAGTAGTGCTACCAGACGGTAGTACTAGCTACCGGCGGTAGCATAGGCTACCGTGATAGGGCTTTTCGGTAATTGTAAAAGTATTTTTTTTGTTAGTCTTTTTAAATTAAATTCTAAACCTTGTTCACTGTTTCGGGTTTCGAACCCAGGGGATTAAATAAATTAAAAATTATTATTATATGTATGTATTTATGCCTTGACTATTTTTTTAAGGAAAGATTGCCTATAATAGGATCTTGCGTATAATGTGTTCTCAGTCAAGTTTTATTGCAATTTTGATTAAATTGTCATTGTGTCCTATGATATTATTTCTCCTAGACCAGGTGTTGTTGTATAGCCTATTTGATATGAGCCATTGTGTGTCTTTGTCCAGATGGTCATTATTGGGTTGGTATTTTTGTATCCATCACCTGTGTTTGTCAGGATTGTTTATGGTTGCCTATTTCGTCATAGAGTTCTTGTAGAGAGAAACATTTCCTGTTAGTGTCCTAAGAGAGAGAGTGGCTTTCGAGCGAGGGCCGTGCCCAAAGTAGATGACAGGATAACCCATCGAAAGTTAGTTAAAAAGTGATAACCTAATAATTGATTAGGGGGTGGGTAGATTTAAATATTAAGATAAATGTGCCTCATGCATAGATGAGTGCTTGTACAGGGCTCATGATGTTACAAGAAGGCCTGGAATGGCAAACTTACCACCTTGTCTTCACGAAAAGATTGGTAGGGTCCGCATGAGACTTAGTTGGAACCGGAGGCTCAGGAGAGGTTACCAGGAGAAGCCCAAGTATGGGGGCCGGGACCTATGGAGGCTGTACCATGGTAACTATCAAGCTATGCGATGACACTCTCTTCTTAGAGTCACTAGTGTTTTGTGAGTTGTGTTACATGGATGGTTGCAAAGTCTTGTAGTCCTTTTGTACTTGTCTTGCTTTGCTTGCTTGAGGGTTTTCTACTATCTCCTAGCACGGTGGGGTGTTTCCATTTCGGGATCACATGGTCGGGTGGTAGTGCCACTTCCCATTGGATGTTCTGAATTGTATCTTTAGGCGAGGAAAAGCTTCATTGGTGTTTCTTGGATCGTGTTTTAAGTACCAACTCTTGTTCGAGAACATTGTTCAGTTGAGAACTTGTGGTCATTGTATCAGACTTTTATGTAATCTTGATATTGTATCTTTGTAAGTAGTGGTATTATTGGAAGCCATGTAATTATGGATATTGTAATATTATTATGTCAGTATGTTATTATTTTGATCTTATGTTTAAATGGTTTATGGAAATTGGATACATTGGAATTATTTTATTTCTTTATTGTGAAATTTGGATGTATGTGTAGTTTTAAACTTAAGTGTTCAATTTATCTTATTAAATGGATTAACTATGGTGTTAATATAATCTATGAAATTAATCTTCATTGGTTACCCTTAGGAAAACTTGTGATAGACTTCTGTTGTGTTGTTAAACGTGCAATGATTATAGTTAGTATACTTAGTCTTTAACAAAAAAAAAATTATTTCACCCTTTAGTTGCCTAGTTGTGTTGTTTTCCTTTAGGGTTCCTGGCAAGGCATTACATTTGGTATCAGAGCCCAAGTTTCAACACTGGGTACTCTGGGTTTGTAGTGTGCCTTTCATTGACCATCTTTCTTAGGTCATAAATGTTTGTATCTCTCAAGACTTATCCTTGCTATGGATCTGAACCTTTTTCTCTTTTATGGTACCAGATCATGGCTAAGAAAGCTAGAGGAGATGGTCGTACGGGTGGTCACAAAGGAGGCAGAGGTGGAGGATGGGGCCGTGGTTCTGACCATCACAGTCCTTCACCACCACCCACTCATGTGAGTGTTGAGCTGGAACAGTCAGTTCATCAGGAACAGGAACAATCTGTTCATCAGAATTCTCAGCATGCAAGAGAACATTTTTTCGAAAGGGAAGAACTGAGACAGATGTTTCAGGAGGTTCTGGCTAGGTTAGGCCAAAGGCCTAAGTTTGAGCAACCTATTCATGCTTAGGTTGAGGAGCCGCTTCAATAGGTTCCAGAGGAAAGAGAGAGAGAAAGATCACCAAGGCGAGGGGAGATTCCAGCTGTCCGAGATCCACCTTCCTTGGGTCACATAAAGGACTTGATGAGGTCCAATCCTCCTTACTTTGATGGTATGGGTACTGGTCTTGAGGCAAAGACCTAGCTTATCGGCTTGGACCAATGTTTCACTATGTTTCCATATAGCAGTAACACCAAGGCAAGATGTGCTATTATGCGTCTAAATAAATTTGCTTCAATCTGGTGGAGATTAGAGGAGGAGAAGATTGGTGTATGCTGTAACACCATCACATGGGAACTATTTCTGGAGAGATTCAGGGCACTATTTCTCTCACCCTAGTGGAGGTAGACTCGAGCAGATGAGTTTTATACCTTGCGTCAGTATGGGATTATAGTAGACCAGTATGAGAACAGGTTCTATGAACTCAAACAATACGCCGGAATTGGTAATGATGAGGCTATGCTTGTCCAACATTTCCTAAGAGGTTTGAATGACCGTATCAGTGGAGGTGTGAGGGTATTCAAGCCAGCTTCAATGGAGATAGCTGTGGCAAAGGCCAAATTAGTTGAGCTGAACCTTAGTCGTGCACTTGGTGATCAGATAGGTGTGCAGATAGGAAGTGCACCTACCAGTGGAAATAAAGCTTGGGGAAATCAGTCCCAGTCAGCTGCACCATTTAGAACTCCTCAAGCACTCACTAAGAGTGGGCAACAATAGCAGCAACAGTCAAAACCTAAACAATTCCAAGGCCAACAAGGTGGCAATTCTAAGTTTAAGAAGGGTAGGAACTGGCAGAGGGGTAAATAGGGCCCTACAGGGTAGGCCTCGCCAAGTGCATCTTACGCCCCTAGCGAGGGAAGTTTCCAGCAATCTAGTGGACTAATAGGTAATAGAGGAGCTTGCTTCTCTTGTGGGTAGTTTGGTCATAGAGCTGCACAGTGCCCTCAAAATATCCACAACATAGGTAGTCAGAGACTAGCAACATCTGAACCTACAGTAGGAGATGCAGGGAGGTCCCATAGAGTATTTGCAGTGGTAGATGACCGCCAAGCTGATCATCAAGGTACAGTCATTGAGGCAGTAGGTATGTTGCATGGAACCCCTATTTCTGTACTTTTTGATTCTAGAGCTTCTGATTCTTTTATTTCTTCATCCATTGTGGAGCGGTGTGGACTTACGTCTGCTAAGCAGGCGGATAGGTGGCAAGTAGAGTTGGCTATAGGTGTCCATGTTTCTATAGATGCCTTTATTCCCAATTGTGAGTTGAAATTAGGAACCATAGTTACTTCAGTTGACCTTCGAGTTATTCCTTTGGGATCTTATGGAGTTGTATTGGGGATGGATTGGCCATCATCTCATAGTGCTCATGTAGATTATTGCAAGAAGACAGTAGAGTGTTTAGATGACCTTGGCAGAGAAGTGGAGATTGTTGGAGTTCAGAGATCGATATCCCTGCCTATGATCTCCGCTATGCAACTTAAGCGGTGCATGCGTAGAGGATGTCAACTTTTTGCAATCACTCTTGAGGAATTGGATGAGTTAGAGAGGTGAGAAATCACTCTTGATAGTCACCCTATTCTTAGAGAGTATGCAGATGTGTTTCCATTGGATATTCCTAGTATGCCTCCGAAGCGAGATATAGACTTTCGTGTTGATTTGGTTCCTGGTGCAGAACCTATTTCAAGAGAACCATATTGGACGACTACTCAGGAGTTAAGCAAGTTGAAGTTACAGATAGAAGAATTATTGGCCAAGGGATTCATTCATCCTAGTGTTTCCCCTTGGGGTGCGCCTGTTATCTTTGTTAAAAAGAAAGATGGTTCTCTTTGGTTATGCATTGATTACTGACAGCTGAATAAGGTAACCATCCAGAATAGATATCCATTGCCTCATATAGATGACCTTTTTGATCAGGTTAAGGGAGCCAAGGTGTTCTCTAAGATTAACTTAAAATCTAGATACCATCAGTTACGCATTCAGGATGCAGACATTCATAAGACAACATATCGTACTCGTTATGGTCACTATGAGTTCACAGTGGTGCCATTCGGGTTGATGAACGTGCCTTCAGTTTTCATGAGCTTAATGAATGGATTTTTTCACACCTATCTGGATCATTTCATCATTGTATTCTTGGATGACATTCTGATTTATTCTAGATCTATGGAGGAGCATGAGGGTCACTTACGTCAGGTACTGCAGTGCTTAAGGGAAAATCAACTCTATGCCAATTTAGCAAAGTGTGACTTCTTCCAGACTGAGGTGAACTATCTTGGTCATGTGGTTTCAGGGGAAGGTATATCTATGGATCCTTCAAAGATCCAAGACATTGTTGATTGGCCAGCGCCGACCAATTTTTTTGAAGTTAGGAATTTTATGGGTTTGGCCAGATATTACCGTCGCTTTGTTGAAGGCTTTTCCTAGATAGGAAACCCTATTACTTCTCTTTAGAGAAAAGGGAAGAAGTTTCTTTGGTCAGAATAGTGTGAAGCAGCTTTTAAAACCTTGAAGGAACTCCTTGTTAGTGCTCCGATTTTGGCAGTTCCTGATCCATCTGGGGATTTTATGGTATGCACAGATGCCTCTTTGGAAGGTATTGGTGCAGTATTTATGCAGGATGGACGTGTGGTTGCTTATGAGTCTCGCAAACTCAAGAACCATGAGTTGAACTATCCAGTTCATGATTTAGAGTTGGCAGCTATAGTTCATGCTTTGGTTCGATGGCGGCATTTCCTATTAGGGCGTCAGTTTGAGCTGCATAGTGATCACCGCAGTTTGCAGTATATATTTACACAACCAAACTTGAATGCTCGACAGCGAAGATGGACGGAATTCTTCTGCGAATATGATTTTGAGGGTCATTATATTCAGGGGAAAGAGAACATAGTAGCAGATGCTTTGAGTCGTAGGCGGCATGAAGTTTCAGCATTATCCCTTGGAGTAGACTTGAGAGAGAGAATTCTTGGAGTTCTTCCTCAGGATACTTGGTATCAGGATGTTAGAACTGTGATAGAGTCTGAAAGGCCTTTAGAGGGTAGATTTTCTAGGTATAACCTTGAGGCAGATGGACTTCTTCATCACCATGAACAGAATTATGCACCTCCTTTGGAGGGTATTCATGTTTTGATCATGACCGAGGCCCATCGTGCACCTTATTCGACACATCCTGGTGTCAAGAAGATGCACGCAAATCTTAGATAGATTTATCATTGGGCAGGTATGAAACATGACATTGCTGATTTTGTGTCGAAATGTTTAGAGTGTTAGCGAGTGAAGGCAGAGCATCAGAACCCAGCAGGGCTTTTGCAGCCTAATCTAGTACCGTATTGGAAATGGGATATCATTTCCATGGATTTCATTGTTGGTTTGCCTGTCTCTTCATGTTGTCATGATGCCATCATGGTCATAGTTGATAGATTGACTAAGGTTGCTCATTTTGTTCCTATTCGAGCTTCCTACACAGTAGCAGTGGTGGCACGAGTCTTCTTAGAAGAAGTAGTGAGATTGCATGGGATTTCGAGGCGGATCATATCTGATAGAGATCCTGTCTTTACCTCAACATTGTGGACCTCACTTCAGCATGCTTTGGGGACTCAGTTGAATTTTAGTTCATCTTATCATCCAGAGATAGATGGTCAGACAGAGAGAGTGAATCAGGTATTAGAGGACATGCTTCACATGTATGTGATGGACCAACAGTCACATTGGGAGGACTATATATATTTAGTGGAGTTTGCTTATAACAATGGATATCATAGCTCCATAGGTATGTCCCCCTTTCAGCCATTGTATGGTCATCCTTTCCGCACTCCTTTGAATTGGGATCGGTTAGAGGACAGGGTGCTTATAGGACCAGACATTCTTTGAGAGATGGAGTAGCAGGTAGATAGGATTCGTGAGCATTTAGTAGTAGCACAGGATAGACAGAAGAAGTATGCAGATGCTCATAGGGTAGATCGTCAGTTTTCTATTGGCGATCGTGTGTTCTTGAGAGTGCATCCATAGAAGAGTCCAATCCGTTATGGAAAGGGATCTAAGTTGGTGCCTCGGTTTGTTGAACCTTTTGAGATCCTTGAGAGGATAGGACCTGTTGCCTACTGTCTTGCCTTGCCACCGAGTCTATCCCGCATCCACAATGTTCTTCATGTTTTAGTTCTTCGACCTTATCATCTAGATGTGACACGTGTTCTTGATTGGAACTCTTTGCAGGTCGAGGATGGGCAACTTTCCATGGAGCCCGTGCGCATTCTTCAGTGTCGGGATTTGATCCTCAGGGGTCGTACCATCGACCAGGTAAGGGTCCTATGGGACCCAAATGATGAGAGCTCGGCAACTTGGGAGGATGCAGCAAAGATGAGAGAACTGTATTCTTTTTTATTTTAGGCTTCCAGGAGTAAGCCTAGTTTTGGGGGGGAGAATGTAGTACCCCTACTAGTTTGAACTCATTAGACTCATATTTTATTATTGGTTGTTTTTCAGTGGATACATTACCATGACATATTATTCAGATTTTTACGACATTATACTTTATTTGGAGATGAGATGTATAATTTATTTGCAGTATTTCAGTACTTGTGATTTATGGCATTTTATGTATTATTGCTATGTACTGACATTTTACTTTATTTATGCAATGTGGAATTATATGTTGTGTGTTTGTGAGTGTATTGGATGCAAGGGGACGATTCTACTTCACTCATTTCGGTGAGACAGGGAACGTCGCGATTCTCCTTCATCGATGTGTATACCGTGTTTTCTATATTATATATATATATATATATATATATATATATATATATATATATGCATGTGTGGTTTGGTGATGCAGGATATTGCAGGTACAAGTACCGGGTAGGTACGAGGTATCGTCTCCACCTGGCTTCACAGGTCTGAGTGTGCCTTATATTTTCCGATGGAAGTGGAGGAGATAGTAGTTGACCCTATTTTACTCAGTTACACTCGTATTAGTGTCGTCAGTTAGTTCGGTCTTCGTATTTTGTCATTTTATCTTTTATGGGTAATTGCTTGAGATTTGTTTAATTTGAGTGTTTTAGTGGATTTAACTAATTAATTAATTAAGTTTATGAAATTATCTTATTATTGTATTGTTTATGCATTGAAATTATAAATTTAGTTAATTAAAGGAATTATTAAATTAAGCTGCATGGTATTAAAAATATATTTTTATTTTAAAAATAAATTAGATTAATTGTATTCTAAAGTTATAATTAAATAAATGAATAAAAGGATTAATTGGAATTAAAGTATTGTTTTAATACTTTATTTAGAAAAATAGTTAATTGGAATTAAAAAATTGTATTAATTCTTTATTTAGAAAATTAATAAATGTGCATGAGAAAAGTAATGAAAGAATAATGTTTTAAATTATTGCATGTGATAAATTTAGAAAATAAAATAAATAAAATTACTATTATTCTAAATTTAGGTTTTTTGTGAAAAAGCTATTGAACCTAGAATTTTAGTTTAAATAGGGGTTAGTTCTTTATTTTAAAAACACAGACAAGAATACACAGGAACAGGTCAAGAATTTAGGTGAAGAAAATTTATTGGAAGATATTGAAGGGATTAGGGCTCTTCTACAAAATTCTTCTAGGAAAGCTATACCAGGTTGGATGAATTCTTAGTTTTGTGTTTTATTAAAAATGTTTTTTTTTTCTCTGCTTGATGTGTGTGTAAAATAATTGCCAAATCCAAAACTCTCTTCTAGTGAATTTGAGTTTTGTTTGAAAACTCATGCTTGATGTGTATTTCTTGTTTGTGGAAAGAACATAATTTTGTGAAAATTAGGAAAATTATTATAGAAAGTTTGCCACGTTTTTATGGTGCATGGAAATTGCACGATTTAGGAGAAAGGGTATTTACCTGAGAAATGGTTTTAATTACCTTAAGAAAATAAATTTAATTACACATTAAATTTATTTTGGTTAATTAAATTTTAAAAAAAAGAATTGAAATTTTGTTAAAATGGAATTATTGGAAAAATATTGTTTTTTGTTATTATTGTTTAAATTTTAGTAAAATGAAATTATTAAAAAAAAATATTCTTTAATTATTTTCCTGTTTAAAAATATATAAAAAAATATATATATAAAATAATTTAAAAAAATAAATAAATTAAAAAAAAAAAAAAACTGCACGGTAGCATCGGCTATCAGCAGTAGTACACAATACTACCGACGGTAGCAGTGCTACCGGCAGTAGCCGCTACCTATGGTAGTAGTGCTACCGAATGGTAGTACTAGCTACCGGCTATAGCAGTGCTATCAGACGGTAGTACTAGCTACCGGCGGTAGCATAGGCTACTGTGACAAGGCTTTTCGGTAATTGTAAAAGTGTTTTTTTTGTTAGTCTTTTTAAATTAAATTCTAAACCCTGTTCACTGTTTTGGGTTTAAGACCCAGGGGATTAAATAAATTAAAAATTATTATTATATGTATGTATATAAATAAATATATGTATATTCATATATGAGTTTATATATATATATATATATATATATATATATATGTTTCTTTTGGTAGTTATTATAATATTTTAAATGTTATTTTAAATATTATTTAATTACAGTTTGGAATGTTAATTTAAATAAATATGTTGAAAATACATTAGGAGAATTATTTGTATTTTAAATCTTTTTGGACAAATGACAAAGTGAATGTTTTTTTTTTTTAAAGTTGTAAATTCTTGTTATCTGGAAATTTGTAAATTGCATGTCATTTATGCTTTGACTGTTTTTTTAAGGAAAGATTGCCTGTAATAGGATCTTGTGTATAATGTGTTCTCAGTCAAGTTTTATTGCAATTTTGATTAAATTGTCATTGTGTCCTATGATATTATTTCTCCTAGACCAGGTGTTGTTGTATAACCTATTTGATATGAGCCATTGTGTGTCTTTGTCCAAATGGTCATTCTTGGGTTGGTATTTGTGTATCCATCACCTGTGTTTGTCAGGATTGTTTATGGTTGCCTATTTCGCCATAGAGTTCTCGTAGAGATAAACATTTCATGTTAGCGTCCTAAGAGAGAGAGTGGCTTTCGAGCAGGGGCCGTGCCCAAAGTGGATGACAGGATAACCCGTCGAAAGTTAGTTAAAAAGTGATAACCTAATAATTGATTAGGGGGTGGGTAGATTTAAATATTAATTAAGATAAATGTGCCTCGTGCATAGATGAGTGCTTGTACAGGGCTCATGATGTTACCAGAAGGCCTGGAATGGAAAACTTACTACCTTGTCTTCACGAAAGGATTGGTAGGGTCCGCATGAGACTTAGTTGGAACCAGAGGCTCAGGAGAGGTTACCAAGAGAAACCTGAGTATGGGGGCCAGGACCTATGGAGGCTGTACCATCGTAACCATCAAGCTATGTGATGACACTCTCTTCTTAGAGTCACTAGTGTTTTGTGAGTTGTGTTACATGGATGGTTGTAGAGTCTTGTAGTCCTTTTGTACTTGTCTTGCTTTGCTTGCTTTAGGGTTTCTACTATCTCTTAGCACGGTGGGGTGTTTCCATTTTGGGATCACATGGTCGGGTGGTAGTGCCACTTCCCATCAGATGTTCTGGATTGTATCTTCAGGTGAGGAAAAGCTTTGCTGGTGTTTCTTGGATCGTGGTTTAAGTACCAGCTTTTGTTCAAGATCATTGTTCAGTTGAGACCTTGTGGTCATTGTATCAGACTTTTATGTAATCTTGATATTGTATCTTTGTAAGCAGTGGTATTATTGGAAGCCATGTAATTATGGATATTGTAATATTATTATGTCAGTATGTTATTGTTTTGATCTTATGTTTAAATGGTTTATGGAAATTGCATACATTGGAATTCTTTTATTTCTTTATTGTAAAATTTGGATGTACGTGTAGTTTTAAACTTAAGTGTTCAATTTATCTTATTAAATGGATTAACTATGGTGTTAATATAATCTATGAAATTAATCTTCGTTGGTTACCCTTAGGAAAACTTGTGATAGACTTTCATTGTGTTGTTAAACGTGCAATGATCATAGTTAGTATACTTAGTCTTTAACAACAAAAAAATTATTTCACCCTTTAGTTGCCTACTTGTGTTGTTTTCCTTTAGGGTTCCTGGCGGGGCATTACATAAAGTTGCTTAGGAATGTGACAATAATTAGGGGATGGATTAGGCTAATTAGGAAGGGGTTAGAACAATCTAGAAGGGGGTTTAGGAGTGCAAGTGGATTTGGTGGGTGAGGGAAAATAAGATTTTTATTAAAATAAAATTCATTTATTTCAACAAATAGGTGCAAGTTGCATTTGTAGGAAAATACAAGTGGGGGGGATAATGATTTAAATAAATGTTTTATTTAATTTATTTAAAAGAGGAAAGAGGATTAAATGAAATAAATAGGATTTATTCATTTAATTTATTGTGAGTTTGGTTTAATGAATTAATTAAAATAAATTGAATAATTTATTTAATTAATAGGAGAATATTTTGAAGATGAATTAATTAAATATTAATTTAATTAACTGATGGCTAGTGGATTTTTAATCAAATAAATAGCAAATATTCATTTAATTAAACTGGATAGATTTATGTGACTATAGAACCAAATGGGTTTTTAGAAACAAACTTAATGAAGATGGTAAAATAATCAGAAATAAGGCAAGACTAGTGTGTAAGGGACATTCTCAAAAAGAAGGAATTGATTACAATGAAACCTTTGCACCGGTAGCTAGAATTGAGGCAATTAGATTATTTTTGGCTTTTGCAGCTCATAAGAACTACAAAGTATATCAAATGGATATTAAATGTGCATTTTTGAATGGAATTCTTGAAGAAGAGGTTTACATTGAACAACCTAATGGATTTTCTTTAACAAAAGACAAAGATATGGTTTGTAGGCTAGAGAAAGATTTGTATGGGTTGAAGCAAGCTCCAAGAGCTTGGTATGCAAGATTAGATAAATATCTTTTAGAGATTGGTTTTTCTAAAGGTAATGCAGATAGTAATTTATAGTATAAAGTAACTAATAATGACATCTTGGTTTTTAGAAGTTTTTGTTGATGATATAATCTTTGGAGGAGAAGATGGATTATGTAAAGATTTTTCTATCAAAATGCAGTAAGAATTTGAAATGTTTATGATAGGAGAAGTAAAATTCTTTTTAGGATTGCAGATTTCTCAGATTGACAGTGGTATATTCTTGAGTCAATCAAAATACTTAAAAGAGCTACTAAAGAAACTTGGGATGGAAAACTCTAAACCGGTAAGTACACCTATGACTACAAATGACAAATTATCAATAAGAGATGAATCAACCCCTGTTAATCCAACCAGGTACAAATCTATGATAGGAGGTTTATTGTATTTAACACAAACAAGACCAGATATTATGAATGCAATATGTATTGTTTCAAGATTTCAAAGTAATCCTAGGGAAAATCATGAATCAATAGTAAAAAGGATTTTCCGGTACTTACAAGGCACTACAAATCTTGGATTATGGTATCCTAGAGATGACAACTTTGATTTATGTGCATATACAGCTGCAAATTGGGCAGGAGATGTAGATAATAGGAAAAGCACCACCAACGGAGCATTTTTCCTTGGAAGCAGATTGATTTCTTGGTTAAGAAAGAAACAGAGATGCACATCTTTATCAACAGCAGAATCAGAATATGTTGCAGCAACAACAAACTGTACACAGGTATTATGGCTTAAAAAATGTTAAAGGACATAAAGGTGAATTGCAAGGAACCTATAACTATCTATTGTGATAACACTACAACAATTGATATATCCAAGAATCCGATACTACATACTAAAACTAAACATGTTTCTATCAAACTGAACTTTCTGAAAGAAAATGTTGAAGCAAAACAAGTCAAACTGGTTTATGTGAACACTAAAGAGTAGATTGCAGATATTTTTACTAAACCTCTACCTAAGGAGACTTTTGAAAATCTAAGAGAACAGCTTGGGGTCATACCCCCACCGGTAGATACTTAGAGAATTGATGTCTATCATCAACCGATAGAACTAACAAAGATATATTCTTAATCCGGCTCTGATGAGGAAGCTACTTCTCAGGGGAAGTAGTTGGTATATTGAAATTAGATGGTTGGTATTTATAACTAACAAATGGTATTTTGTTGTCACTTTGGCATTTGATGTCAAAGGGGAAGAGATTGGTATGGAAAAACACAGAAAGAAACATAGAATGATACATGTTACTCCTAGGGGGAGAGATTTTTTATTTTGGTTTTTGAACTCAGTAATAATCTTTTGGGAGATTGTTGGTTTTTGGTATTTGGCATTTCTGTTTTGGCACTTTGATGGTTTTTCCATCTTGTGTTGCCATCAATGCCAAAGGGGGAGATTGTTGGTATTTTGGTATGGTTTTGTCATTGATGTCAACACCTACTAAACACATATCAACTCTGGCACATTGGAGATCTAACAACATTCACCGACAAGCAAGTGACTAATGCACAGTCACCAGTATATGGTTCATCAATAGGATACAGTGATCACTGGCACTTGGAATGGCATGGAAAATACGTGGTAATGTCGAAGACATTGTTTGGACATCGTACCTTGGAAAGTTGTTTATTAGCTTATTCATATTTGCATATTTGTTTTTACCAACAAATAGGTCCAGGGTTATCTAGGGCTACACCGGCAGGTTTAACTCTTCCAGATCAGCTTGGCACGCTATGAAGATAATTAATTAATGTTGTAAATGCATTGAGCCAACATATTCAATTGGTTATTGCATCGGATATTTATTTGTAAAATGATTTTATTTGTAATATCTTGTAGAGCCGACCTACTATAATTGGTCTTAGGTTATGGTATAAATGTAAGATCTTAAATGTAAGATCAAATGTGGAATGTGAAGAAGGTTGTGTGTGAAGGTATATGTGAGATCTAGCAGAGCTATACATGAAGACATCATTTGAAGGTAAAGCTAAGGTTTTGTGAAAGCATATCAGCATTACATCGGTACTGAATCTAGCATATGAAGATGTTATTTTAAGCAGTACATTCTTATTAGATTTAACCATCCAATTGTAGCCAGTGTGACTCCTATTTGTGTTTGAGTAGTGAGCTCTAGGTAGTTGGCCTTTCTGCATGTGCAGACCCCATTTATGTACACTTACTATCTGCAGTAGTATCATCTGATTGTGGGTAAGGTTTCCCACTATGGTTTTTCCCCTTACAGGGTTTCCACATACAAATATTGGTGTTATGTGTTATGGATGATTTTGTCTTTTGGTTTCATGTACTAATCTTTACCGGTATTGCATTTATCAGTTAATTTGTTTCATCGGTATCACAAACTATTTCACTGGTATTAAATAGTAATTTGAATAAGTGGTTTTTGGTTTAATATTTTAAGACAACTAATCCACCCCCCCGCCTCTCAGTTGTCCCTGGGACCTAACAACCTCAACTGCCACCTCACCAGTCACCATGTCACGAGGGATAACCAGCGAGCACCTTCATCTCGTGGTATAGCGACAATCATTAGATCGGCTCAAACCTACTCGATCCTTAACACCTAAACCTCTCACCTTTTCTGCACATGCTTGGTCACCAAGTTGCATCAATTAGCCATCAAGCTTCTTTCCATCGTGGTATAGTGACCACTATTGGATCTTTTGCATCACCATCAGATCTTCCTTGATCTACCCGATCTTTACCTTGGCTGATCTGCTCCCTTCTGCCACGTGTCACCACGTGTCAACCTTTGGTTTGCCTTTGGATCCATCTGGGTGCCACCCTCTAACTGCCACATGTCTTTGGTTCTATGGCTTGTTCGATATTATTATTTCAGCCAAACTTCCTCCCTCGACGAGTTGTTCACATGTCTCATCGAAACAGTAGTTTCATCTATAACTTTTATTTTATCGGTGGGACCAATTCTGATTTCTTCCATGTACTTTATGTCGATGGAACTGATGCTTTTGGTGAATCCTTTTAGAGATCCTTTGCGGCCAAGGTCTATTCGATAATTCACTCTTGGGTTTTTCTGCGCATCCCGTTGGCCACCATCTGGGCACCACCTGTCTGCCACCTCGCCAGTCGCTATGTCATGACGGTATTCATTCTGAGCACTTCACAACCATGGTGCAACAACAGTCATGGATAGCCCCAAAATTTTACTCCACCGTTGATCTTCCTCAGATCTTCCATTGGATCATCTTGAACCTGCATGCCCTTTAACCACCCCTTTTCGGTACGTGCTTTGTCACCAAGTCATGGTGAGTATTCGGTGGGCATCTTTCTATCGCAGTATAGCGACCACCATCGGATCAACTACAATCACCGTCCGATCTGCTCAACTTGCTCGACCTTTAATTTCTTCTCGCTACCCTACCACAAAATTTGGATGCCTTGAGATGCGCATGCATGCGGGGTCCACTGGGCCACGAACCACTTCTTGCCAAAATCCCTTAAGCTTTGACACTATAGTTATATGTGTTCTTATATTTAAATGTGATAAACTCCCTCTGCACTGCCAATGTGGGATAAATGCTTTCCCTTGAAAGTTCATTTCTTTTTGTAAACCCAAATTGGTGCCCAGGTAAAAATGCCTTACACAAGCTGATTGCATTTGTTTTGAGTTTTCTATGGCCTCTCCCAACGGCCATGCCAAACTTCATGCAGGGAAGAGCTGGTAAAAAAGGGGGGGTGCAGAACTAGCTATAAGCCTACCCATTGCATTTGCCAAAAAATTGATAAGTCGCGCTAGGAGGAAGTGTAGATGCAAAATTCTTGAAATGGGCCTCTCAAATTCACCAAATTTTTATGAGTCCCAACAGAGTCAAGATGGTGTACATGCATGCAGTGGTAGATGGAGTGTGCACTAACGAGGTTGTTACAAACTTGGTTGACATTAATTGTAGACCCTGTAAATCATGGGATGTGTTCCAGAGGTGTTGCAAAGGTGTGCGGCTTGAGGAAGTTCAAACAAAGGTGATCGATGAGATGCATCAATCGATGCAGTGTGTCTAACTACAAAATAAGGTTGGTGATACAATCTGCAAAACCATTTATGGTGATTGATCTTGTGCCTCGCCAACTGACTGTCCATGTCCGTTAAGTTTAGCAAACGTGCCTTGGAAGGAAGAAGATATGGTAGGTAATGTCTGATTTCTTGCAGGTTACCTATCTTCATGCAGCACGAGATCATCAGATCTGATATGCCTAACGATTGTGGAAGAAACCCTAAAGGCACCAAGTTCAAACTCTCGTCTTGGCGGGAAAATCTGGCTATAAGTATGCGAGCCCTTTATTTTGGAATTTTTAATTCCTCATTTTGAAATTCAAATTTCCTTTCCCCCCTCTTCTCAAGGAATTTTTTATTCTTGTTTATTTTCCCAAGGCACCCTTGATCTATGCCTTCTATCTTAAATCAATCTCAGCCCTCCATAACCAAATCAATCTTGGCCCTTCATTGGCCTCCTCCAATCTATAAATTGGAGGATTATTTCCTCACAAAATGATCCTCTATAGCATCTCATGATGCCCATTTCTCTATCTTCTTCCTACCATACCCTTATCATGTCCTCATGATCCTTCAATCTTCCAATCCAAATCCATCCAAAATCCTATCAAATCCTATCAAATCCAATCCCTCTTATTGAGCAAAGGAGAGGAATCCACATCCTCATCAAGGACCAATCCACCCAAGTGAGGAAGAGGAACATTCTTCACTTCACCGATGATCTAATCTGAAGGAGAAGGAAAGATAGCAAGGTATAAGTGGTTTATTATATGTTTGAATGTTTGATTTGAATACTAACCATCAATCCAACATTTCTCATTTTCCCCTCTTCATTCCAGCACGCCCGGTGGGACCCACATCCCTAGAATTTAATCTTTTTTTGGAGTTTTTGTGATTTTTCTCACGCAAGTGTCGGAATAGCGCAAGCGACTGCAAACTAGCACAACTGCCACAAGATCAACATGAGTATCACCTACTTTGGCCCATGCACAAGCGCTTTAGCATGTGGTATTTTAGTTTGAAAATTTTAACTCGCTGTTTTGTAGGTCAGCAGATCAGCACAAGCGTCGCAGAAATAGAGTGTCCGCCTACAACATCTTCTCATTCATTCTCTTCTCTTCTACTCTTCCACCTTTTGTCTTTATTCCAAAGTCAGTACTTAAAAACACACTAAAAAGCAGAAAAACTGAAAAAATAAAAAAGTTAGTTAGTTTTGGCATCTAACTATCTTTTTATTTCGGAAGAGTTGCTTTAGCACGAGCACTCTATGAATAGCGCGGGCACTCTGACAGAACCCCACCCATTTTTAAATTTGAAAATTATTTTTTTTGTTTCACTAACCTATTTCAGCATGAGTGCACGCACTTCAGCGTGACCGCCATTCGAGTAGCACATCCGCCTCAGGTATATTCTGCATTTTTTGAATTTTGCTTTTCTACATTTTTTCCATTTCCTCTTTTCGGACCCCCTACAGCACGTACACAAGCATTTGAGCGCCTTCATAGGTGCTTCAACGCAGGTGTTTGCAGAACAGTGCGGGCGCTATTTCTGCAGACCTGTCTCTATTAATCACATTTTTGTGAGTTTTGCAAGTTTATTGGATTGTCCAAGACATAAAACAAAACTACTAATCTGATTTTCTGCAGTTTGCCTAAGGAAATCCAAACAAATATTGTGTTTTTCTTAATCTTTTTATTCTAGGCACCTAGTTCTAATTAGGGGTAAAAGAACATCTGCTTGAAGTGTTTGAGAAAAGTGTGAAAGTAGGAGAGTATGCTCTTGTCTATCTAGACAATCAGAAATCTAGACCTTTGGCACTTTTCTACCTTGTTGTGTGATTTCCCTTAGTGGGCCTGCCCTCCCAATTTTCTTAGGCATTGGTGAGAGGGGAACGACCCAAGTGAGTACAATTGGACCTGGGCATGACTCACTATAATAAATAGGCCTCTTGAGATGAAAGTTTTGGAGGACGGAGCTATTTGAGAGTTCACTCTCATATTGAGCACTTTGTAGGGCCCCTTGAGGTATCAATCATGCTTGTGTGACTACATCTTGCTTAGTACTTTGTAGGGCTATAGGCCTCAATAGTGCTTGTGCGACTACAAGGAGTAGTCTTTGAATGGAAATCCATACTAAAAACCCTAGGAATAGAAGCCACCTGGTTCACCTCCGAAATGTGGATAATATTTGTGCAAAGGAGATACTAACTCCCTCAAGAGACTTGCCATATCGTGCCCCCATTAGCATTTGGATTCAGCTAATATTGCATTGGCAATCCATTGCGTGAGACACAACAACTGTATTCTAATTAGCTATTGGGTGTGTACCTGAGTCAGCAAGCAAAGGTTTTCCTCCTCATCCAACTTCGTAGGATAGCACGTTGTGTTTGGATTTTATATTTGCATCTCTGTCCAACGTGTATTCATTGCTTGATATCTCTTTCCAAGTGCATCATTCCTCCAACCAATCAATCCTCCCTCTTTCCAAATTCCATCTTGTCATAATCAAATCTTTAATCCATTTCTATCTATCCAAGCAATTCTTCAATCCCCAATCCACTTTCATCCATTCAAACAATCATCCTTCCTCAACCAATGTTTTTGTCCAAATCATTCATTCAACTTTGGGTAGCCTTCCCCTTTTCCTTCCTATTACCTATCCATTCTTTAATAATCATTCTTCCTCTAATCCAATCAAATCTCCAAAACTGCAATCAATCAATCAATCCATATTTCTAATTTGGTTATCCAATCCCTCATCAACCAATCACCCAATCCTTTAATCCAATCAAATCCAATCCATCATCAATTCCCATCTAAGTCCTAATCAAAAGGATAAGGTGTCATCCTAATCCAAATCAATCTTATCCTCAATCAAATCGAATCAACTTCAATCCAATCCAGTCCAATCCAATCAAACCAAGTCCTAATCCAAGGACCAATCCAATCAAATCAAGTCCAATCCAAATCAAATCCAATCCAAATTTAATCAAATCCAATCCATCATCATTCTAAGCCCAGTCCTAATCCTCATCTTCATTTAACATCATCTTCATCATCTTTCTCCTCCAAAACATATTCATCCAATTCCAATCTAATCCCTCATTGTCAACATGGCTACCCAGGATTTCAAAGCTTAGTATGAGAAGATTCTCATGGAAGTTCACGAACAACATCAACCTCCCTACCAAGTCAATCCCATTACATACCATCCATCTATCATATCCCCATCCATTTCATCTCAACACACTATATCCAATCCTAATCTATATTATATCTCTTACCCTTCCTCTACCTTTGACAAGGGAAATCCATCTTATTCCCCATCTATATCTCCATATTATCCCTCATCCACATACGCCTCTAATCCAATAGGTATACCTTCATCTCCCCTCTCATCTACATCCCAATCCCCATCCTTTCACAACACATTCATTACCTCTACTCCCCATCCAAATCCCTTACTCCATAGTCCTCCAAGCATTAATCCTAATTCCCCCATCCATTATCCTAACCCTCCAATCCTCACCCCCCATCTAATCCCCATCCTCCATCTAATCCTAATCCTCCAAAATCCATATTATCCACGTCCTCCAAGTCCATCATCCATAGTCTTATCCAAGACATGCTAGCAAAGGAGACAAATTCCCCACCTCAAAACAAAGTGGCCAAGTCTCCTCAAGTCCTCCATCCACCCCAATCACCTCCACCTCAAAATAAATCTCAATACCCCACACTTCATGATACCCTCATTCCTCCATCTACTTACATTGAATCTTTTGTATCCTCCTCCATCATACAATCCCCACAACTCCAAACATGCCAAGGGCTTGTTCCAAAGCACGATAGCATAGAATCCTCTCCATCTCATGGTGCATCTCCCTCCACACTCCATCTAAAGATCCCATCCCCTCCACTGCCTCTCATGATCATATGATTCCTCTATCCAACCATCTCCTTCCATTGGATGATCCTCTCCCATCTCATGATCCAATCATCCCACCCACTCCATCTCATGGTACCCTCCCTAATCAAGATCAAAGTATCCGTTCATCTCCATTTCATGATCCCAATCCATCTAAATATCCTAATCTTCCTTCCACATCTCAATTACCTCAAAATAGACTCGCATCTTGTTTCCGAAATAATAATGGTACTCAAGCTAATGCTCAAGATGTTGGTACATCCTCTATTCCTCCTAAATCCAAAAGTCCTTCATGCAAATCAAAATCCCATCATCCCCCATCATCCACATCCATTTTGGGACCCTATATTCCAAAGCTAAATCCTCCATTCCTTCCATCCATTTTGGGTCCTTACATCCCTCCATCCACCACTCCATCACCTCAAATAATCCTTAAGAAAGATCAACAAAGGCACACATCATTGAATGCCTCCCAACACTCTCCTTCCATCATCCCACCATCCATAAAATCATTAAGTCGTTCATCCTCATGCACCCATCCCATTGCCATTGGAAGCAATTTGGATGCCCAATCTAAAAAGCATCAAACTCAAAATCCACAAAAATCAAAGGATCAACATGTCCCCTCAAAACGACATGCTCAAAAAAATAATATGATCCGAAAGAAAGAAAGATAAAAAAGGCCGCAAAGGCCCCAAAAGAAAAAATCAAAAACTATGTGGATTCTCAAACTACTCCAAGAAGTAATGCATCTCAAAGTAAAATCAAAATTGGCATCCAAACTTGCTAATCCAAAAGCTCCATCCATTCATAAGTCCTCCAATTCTCCATCTAACACTCCTCCATCTTCAAAATCCATTTTGGTTCCTTATGTCCCAAAATCCACCATCCCAACTCCATCATCCCCTTCTTCTATTTTTGGTCTTCATGTCCCAAAATCCACACTTTATCCTTCATCTAATTCAAAAAACTCTCCTCCACTACTCCAACATCCTTCAAGGTGTGTGCCAATGTTGATCTTCCATAAATTCTTCAAAAACCCATCCATTATCCAGCATCCATTTTTCACAATCCCATTCTATTAGTCCAATCCTTTGCAAATCCTTATCTTCCATCCCCTATCCATTTCATTGTTACCAACATCTATGACCATACCTCCAATTCAAAGAAATACTAAGGGATACCATCCATGGAGATAGATTCTTGAGTCCTCCCTTCCTCCTTCACGCATCCACTATCCAGTCATCCTCATCCTTATCCATCCAAGCTATTCCAAAAATACAAAAAAAAAAGAAAAAAAAATCAGAAAAAGTAGAGAAAATTATTTCATCCAATGGTTAAAACCACTTCTTGTGGTGCCTTGGGGAATTACCATGATGAAAACTTGGAAAACAAGTGTCATGTGTAATCCCCTCATCCTCTTGTACTCTACACCTGGGGGCAAGCTTCATCCATGCAATCCTCCCATCCATCTGTATATTATATAAGTCCATTCTCCTTTCCTATCTTTGATCTTGACTATCCTATCCATATCCTCCATCTCATATCCCTCATCCTATCAAAATGAATCCTCCATTTTCATCTTTGGTCTTGATCATATAGAGGCAAAATAATGTATATGCATGCATGATTTGGAAAACACAAGCCTTAATACCTCTACCATCCATATCCATTACACATTATCTTTCCACCTCACACATTATTATCCACCATCTTTCCTATCCTTCATTCCACTACCCTTAGTGGGGCAATTTCCTCCTTTGCAACAAATTCCTTGGGTCTCCATCATCCTACCCTCCATCCTTTATTCCTCCATATCCCATCCATATCCATCCACTTGATCCATTTGTCTCCTATCCAAACAATATATCCCTCCATCCATCCATCTATCCTTTTACCAATCCTTGGTTCTCCCTTGTCATTGGTTCCAGTCAATCAAATCCTATCCACCAATCCACCCCACCCTATCCAATTTCTAATCCAATCCTATCTCATCCAATCATATTCTACATCTCTTCCAATTCAATCATTAAATCCCATCCCCAATCCAATCCCACTCAATCATCCATACCCCTTTTTCATCCTATCTAATCATTTATCCTTCTTCCATCATATCCAATCCATCAAACTGAGCTTTTCCCATTTACCTGAGCTTACACTTACTTGTGCCTAATCCAAACACCCATCCATCCTATGCTAATCAAATCCAAGGAACAATCCTCTCATCTGTAGACCTTACACATCCAACTTGTCTTTGGTCATCCATCAATCTCTCCGCACCCTGCCCATCGAGATGAATCCTTCCCATGTTCGACAGTTCATCCAAATCCATCACCTGTCCATCGAGATGCATCCTTCCCTAGTTTGGAAGTTTACTCAAATCCATATCCTTCTCTTGGCAAGATATGTAAGTTGGTCATGAGCATGTTGTTTGCATGCTTGATCTTTTCACTTTAATTTTCATCTCGTGTCCCAAGACTATACATGTTTAAGACTACCTTGATCATCCTATATCTTGGTATGTCTTAGCTGGTGTATAACGGGGCATAGTTTTCATGGCATGGTGTGTTTGAAGGTTTTCCTTGTATGATCCGACAACCTTGCATTAGTGTTTATCAACACTTGCATGATTTTGTGCAAGGCATACCTGTTTGACTAAGTGTCAGTCCACACCTCAGATCTTTATATCATCATGGATCTTATAATCAATGGTGTAGACTATCCATGGCAATATCAAACCTAGGTTTTGTCTCTATATTTTCTCAACAAGAAATCCAATCCATTTATCATTTCTTTATCTCATTTCATTCACAACACTCCAATCCATCCTCGTTCCCTCTTTCATCATCTTCATCCTTTCATTACCTAGTCTTCTAATCCATTTTGAGAGAACACCCGTCTTCTTTGAACCCGCATGTCCTCTCGAGAGGGCATACAACTATTTTCTCATCATCCTTCCTCCTTTTCATTCTTCCTCATCTTATAACTGGGGCATTATGCTACTACTCCTTATCCTTTTCTTCCACTATGTTTTATTCTTCTTTGATATAACATCATTTCACGATGCTATATCAAAGAGGGGCAAAATGCAGACACCTAAAATTAATATTTAATTAATTTAATCTTGTCAACATAATTAATTGATTTAACTATGTTATCCTTATTCCTCCTGGTGTTAATTAAATCTAATTTAATTAATCCTGTCACTATTGTCCAATAATTAATTTATCAAATAAGTTAATTATTCCCCTATTCTTCTAAAGTCCCTCCCATAATTATTTCTTCTAAACTCACTCAGTTAATCAATTTTAATTAATTAACCTAGTCATGTGATTCCTACAAATCACTTTTCCTAATCCCACTCAACCTAATTAATTCTTCTAGATTCTCTCATAATCCCACTTATCAATATCCTTCAATTTTAAATTCCCACTCACGTCAAATCGGCATTGAGCCTCTCAAAGAAATTCAAATTTCTTTAAATCCCTCCATGCATCCTTTATTTTGGAATTTTTAATTCCTCATTTTGAAATTCAAATTTCCTTTCCCCCCTCTTCTCAAGGAATTTTATATTCTTGTTTATTTTCCCAAGGCACCCTTGATCCATTCCTTCTATCTTAAATCAATCTCAGACCTCCATAACCAAATCAATCTTGGCCCTTCATTGGCCTCCTCCAATCTATAAATTGAAGGAGTATTTCCTCACAAAATGATCCACTTCCTCTATAGCATTCTCATGCTGCCCATTTCTCTATCTTCTTCCTATCATACCCTTATCATGTCCTCATGATCCTTCAATCTTCCAATCCAAATCCATCCAAAATCCTATCAAATCCAATCCCTCTTCTTGAGAAAAGGAGAGCAATCCACATCCCCATCAAGGACCAATCCACTCAAGTGAGGAAGGGGGGTATTCTTCACTTCACTGAAGGTCTAATCCGAAGGAGAAGGCAAGATAGAAAGGTATAAGTGGTTTATTATATGTTTGAATGTTTTATTTGAATACTAACCATCAATCCTACATTTCTCATTTTCCCCTCTTCACCTATAATTTGATTGTTATCCTTAGTAGCTTAAGTTGAATCTACATCACAATTTACCAAAAATTATAAGGGTATAAATAAATCAATCACTTTTAATTTTATATATAGTTTTATTTCACAATTCTAGATATTTTTCAATAATTCTTTTAGGTTTACTTTTATTAAAATTAGGATATATAAATTGTTAGTATTAAAATATTTATATTCTAAGTAGATAAGCATGCTTAGTGTGTTTTCTTTTCTTAATTATAGCTGCATTAAGTATTACATGTCCTTAATTTTGGTTCAATGAAATTCATGTCTATTCTTAGGCAAGTTCATCTTGATTCTAAGACATGCTTCTCTTAATTGCATTATGTTCACCCTTTGTCAGTTTAACTATTCAATTTATTGATAGTGCTAATAGAATTTTTTATTTCTTCCATTTCATTTCATCAATTTACCAACGTGTTTAGATACTAGCATTGTTCTCATAAATCTGACATGATATCAAACTTTTCCTAGATTGATTTACAATATAGTTAATTTTACAAGTTTAATTTGAGTCATTTTTTACATGTAGAAGGTGATTTAAATGCATTATGATCTACAATTTAAAAGTTCTTTAGTTTGAAGGATACTCTTCAAAGGATGTAGAGAGGTGTTTTGTGGGTATCAAATTTCTAATTGTTCACATATGAGATGTTGGCTATGATCTAGTAGTGAATCTTTCCATGTATGTCGCATCTTCTCTATACTAGTTGTAAATCTTTTGTTTGGCATGAACCTCCAGTTCTTTGTGTGGGAACCACTAATTTTGTTGTCCTAAACAAGGAAAAATAAAACTTTATTTCTAAGTATGCATTCAACATTTAATCGAAGTCATTTTGTTTCCTTTTTCTCACTATTTTGAGTGAGTGATTTGTTTTTGATTGGGTAAAACACGTTTTGAAGGGGGCCCAAAACCCTTTACAAGTAGATTTTACAGGGATGTAGAACTCACAAGAAGAAGGTTGTTAGAAGATCAATTAAAACTACCAACAACCTAATAATGGAAGAATGAAAAGATAGAAACATTAAAAATTTGTCTACAAAAGAACAAGGTTGAAGACACCAACAAACTTAACTCATGAATACAAACATCATGATTTTTAAGAAAGCTCCTATAACCTTCAGACAAACGAGAACAAGTAAAACACAAGTTACCCGCCGCCTACAATTAGCAGAACAACAATAAATGGACCAAAGAAACCCTGTTGAAAAAAAAAAGTCTCCCACCCTCTCCTACAAACCAAGTCTCCACCTCAATAGAAGACCTTTCCACCTCTATTAGATAGATCTACAAAATATGGAAGAGAAATATCCTCAACATCCACCTCAATAGGATAAGAAGAAGGTCCATCAAAGGAAGGGCAACCACAACCCCCTTACAACATCTTCCACCTTTACTAACAAAATGTAGTTGCTAATAGATAAACAAAGGCATAAAACAACTCAATAACTCAAAACCAAGGGCAGCCAAAGCCGCAAAACAACATCTCCCCACATATCCTACAAACCATGTCTCCACCTCCAAAGAAGACAAATCCACCTTGATAGGAGAGACCGGCAGAAAAAAATAAGGAGAAGCTAAAAATCACCACAACCCAGCACCACCACCTCCATTTCAAAAGGATACATAGAGAAAAGGGACACAGAAAGGGAAAAAAGAGCCCCCTTGAAGAACAACTAAGCCAAAACAACAAAATCCCCAACCAAAAACAAACTGCCAAAACATGCCCTTGAAACTAGCAACAACATACTAACCAACACACAACATCGAGAGGCCAAAAAAGAGAGAGATAAAGATCTCACCCAAAAAGGCAAAAACCCAAACAATGAAACAACCCCAATGCCAAATGTCAAAGGAGAAGAGCAGACCCACTCCTCCAAGAAGCCCATACCACCACAACCGACCTCACCAAAAACTAATGAAACCTCGAAAAGAAAGCTTCAAGGATGGACATGACAGTCTAAAACCTAACCAAGAAAGTAAAACCCACAACTACCAACAAAAAAATGACACACACAACAAAGGAAACCCCACTTAGGGAAACAACACCAAAAGGAGCCCCCCCCATGAGAAAAACCACAACATTTGTAGGGCAGAACCATGCCAAAACCATTGTTGATCAAGGGCATCTAAAGCCTAAGCCACAACAAGAAGCAAACTACCAAGCTCAAAATGAGCCACAAATTTAGGGGCCCCTACAACAACATTGTTGGCAAGAGAAAAATGTGGGACCAAATGGCCCTTAGAGAAGAATGGCACCCAAAAGAGCCTCGAGCCTAGTCCACTGAGGTAGCCAAATAACATCCCTAATCATCTAGATCATCCACTTCATCCTCTCCATCATGACCCTCCACAGATAAAACCCTACATGTAGACCTCTTGGTCCCGCTAATTTCAATTTCTTTCAATTGTGTTAAATTTTGTTACTTTAGCCAAATTATCTAGTTCATTTACAAAATAATTGAGTGAGTTATTTGTTGTTGAAAATAAGACGAGTTCTTTCTTTCAAAATTGACTTGCTAAGAAAAATTGACAGACATTGTTTATTTGTTGGTTCAAATAAAGTTTGATTTTTAATATTATTTACATACTAGCTTAGGTGATTCTCCTTTACATCAAACTTTAGAAATCAAAACAATTTTCTTCTTTTTTTCTACAGGTCAAATTTTAAAGAGAACACACTAAGGTTTGACTTCTTAGGTGAGTCATGGGTACTGGCTATGCATCCATTTAAATTTCTAGCCATAAAAGAGACACATTCCCTGATATATTTCTTTATTTTGATATTTCTAATGATTTATATAGTTGCATAGTCACTTCCTACCTCATCAGACTATTACTCTCCTTCCATCCACCATTATATTTTATATCTTACTCATCTTAACTCTTAACAATAGCTATCTACCATAACTCGCTTCCTACCTCATCAGACTACTACTCTCCTTCCATCCACCATTATATTTTATATCTTACTCATCTTAACTCTTAACAATAGCTATCTACCATAACAGTTATGTTTGAATCTGCATCTCCCAACCAATTCATTAAAAGGTTTTTTTAAAGCCCAAGTCATGGAGAGTGAACAAAGAGAGTGATAAGTTGTAGCAAGAGTTTAGAATGCATGTCCTTCTACATCTCAATGGTGATTCGGGTAAAGACATTCTTTTCATGGTAATTATGTGTTGAGAAATCATATAAATTTACAGTCTACACAAATAAAAGCGTTTGAACTGAGCTCGTTTCATTTGTTCTATAATTTATGTTTGACATGGGCTCTTAATTTCCTTGGAATACTACTACCTTCGATTCATATGATATTATACTACATAAAATTGAAAATAGTGACTATGCAACTTCACGTAAAACAACTATAGAAAAGTGAACCTAATTTCCTCTTTCTCAACTTGACATTAAAATGGAGCAATATTCGAATGAAACTTCAAGGAAAATAGCTTTATGAAGGGTGAGTATATGATACTCATTATATCACCATTGATATTGTTTTGTTTAAGGTTATATTGGCCTTACTTCCACCTTCCAACTTTAACATTACATTTTTCTACATGTCGTCATCTTCTTATGCTTTCTCTTTCACTGTATAGCTTAAAAAACTGAGCTACTTAATAGATTAAAATGATTCCTAGTTTTGCATGGTATCCTCTTCACATAAACTCACCTTGTACAATTTTTTGTAGCTATATTTAGTTGTGTATTTTATTAGGGCCAAGAAAAATATCTTGACCAACCAACTTAAAGTAGTAAAATACTAATACTTTATAGTCAATTAATTATGTCTATAGGGAGATCCAAATATCCTGGAAAGTCCAATGTCATTTGTTAGAATTGTGGTAAATCAAGAAACTTCCATAACAATTGTAAAGAAGAAAAAAACTAAGAAAAAGAAGAAGTTTATTTTGATTCTAAGTTCGAGAAGGAAGATGTGTCCATTGCAACTTTGGCCACTCATGCGGGTAATGATGCATGGTTAATTGACTTAGGTTCATCTTTTCATATGAAGAATTTAATGGAGGTAAGTTGTACTTGGGTGTTGATTCTCATTTAGATATTATTGATCATGATAAAATTAGATTTAGGTTTCTTGATGGTAGGGTAAAAAGGATTAGTGGTGTGTTGCATATCCTTGGACTAAAATGAAATTTGTTATATATGAGAAAATTGATAGTTGTGAGTGTGTAGGTAGTCTTTCTTGAAGTGGGTTGTAAAATGGTTAGAGGTGTTATGGTGTTGCATATCCCTACACTAAAATAGAATTTGTTATCTATGAGAAAAAATTCTATGGCTAAAGAACATGTTTAAGCACATTTTGTATGTTAGATAAGGAATACTCAATATTTACTGGTGCATTCTATGTAATACAAAAGTGATTCTTGAATGCTCAATCGTTGATAAAGTCACATTTTATGTATAACTTATCATTGTAAATGTTGATTGTTTATCACTAGGTCATAGATATAATGGTGGATATTTTGTGTGCTCTGTTTGCCTTAGAAGGCAACCCTATATTATAAGCACATTGTATTAAAACAATTGTAGTGTGATGTATTAGCAAAGTTTGATATTTGTTGAGTTAACTCTATATCTCCATTGGTGATACTCTAGTGATAAGCTTGCTCTGCAAGTATATTGTAATTTTTTGTTGATTTTTGAATAATATATTGGGTGGATTTTGGAGTGTGGGGTTTTTCTCTTGAAATAATTTTCACCATGTAAATCAATGTGTTGTGTTATACATGTTGTTTATGTTTATTTTTGTTAAGTTTCTATAATTGTTGTAAATGTTTGTAAATGTTTTGCATTAGCCTCCTCTCAAGATTGGTGTAGGAAGTTGTCCCACTACATAATTTCCTTACAAGTGGTATCACAACCTAATCACCTTTGGTTTAAGTTGTGGGTTGCTGGATTTTTTTAACTAATCTAGATTTGAGTGGGACCTATTGTAAAAGATACTTTTTGATCTTATTGCAGGAATTTTCAAACGTTAAGTTCGTTAGGGAGAATAGAGGTGGAGAAATTTTTTGGAAGTAATTTTGAGATGTGGAATCTAAAGAGCGAAGATCTACTAATTGATCAAGATTTATGGGATGTTGTTAATGCAAATGTCTCAAGACCTACAAATCCTACTTCAACTTGTCAATGTGATTCTATAGGCGATAAAGCCAAGGGTCTAATCATATTGTTCTTGACAAACTCTATTCTAATCAATGTCCATGAAGAAATCTCTACAAAGAAGATATGGAATAAGCTTGGTGATATGTATCAAGCCAAATCTTTATTGAATCAATTTTTCTTGAGGAAGAAATTGTATTCCTTTTGAATGGAAGAGGGTGAATGGATTACAGACCTTCTAGAAGCATTCAATATATATTGGTGGCTCAATCAACATCTATTCATATCAAGATGGACAAGGACGAGAAATAGAAAAATTTTCTTTGTTGTTTTCCCGATCATGGGATTCTCTTATTCTGGCTATCAATAGTACTTCTGGTGTATTGAAGTTTAAAGATGTGATGAGTTCCTTTCTTGGTTAAGAGATGTAGAGGACGGTCTCCATTAGTTCAAAGGAAGCCCCAACTATTCATAGAAGACTTATGGAAAAAGGAAAGAACAATGAGAAGCATGATAAATCCATGTCCAGATGGAGATCCAAATCTCCTAGAAAGTCCAAAGTTATTTGCTAGAATTGCAGTAAATTGGGACATCTGTAAGTATTGAAAAGAATAAAAGAAGAAGGAAAAGAGTTTTGATTTTTATTCTAAGTAAAAGAAGGAAGATGGTGATACACTCATTGCAGCTTTGACCACTCATACAAGTAATGATGCATGGTTAAATGTATTAGGTGCATCTTTTCATATGACTTCCAATACAGATTGGTTTCTTGAATATGAAGAATTTAATGGAGGTAAGGTATACTCGAGTGATGATTCTCATTTAGATATTCTTATTCATGATACAGTTAGAACCAGGATTCCTTATATTAGAGTAAAAAGGATGCCAAATATATCGAATCATTTTTTATCTTATTGACATGTGTTAAATGTATAGGCCCTCAATATTGTATGTTAATGACATTAGTATATTTATATATTGTTGTGATGGAATTATTGTGGCTATGTCATTTTTAAATAGTGATTAGGAGATTAAATACATGTGAAAGTAGGAAAGTTTGATTGGTGAAAGAAGTTAGAACTTGTATGTTCAAACTAGTGGTCATTAATCATAAACTAGAAATTGCACTTATGGTGTGGAATGGTACACCGAAGAGCCTTGGAAGGTTAATTAGGGAAAATTTTGGTTTATTTGTTGAATACATGTGGCTAGTGCATAATGTTAATTAGTAGGCATTCAAACATTACTAAAAGGATAATCAGGATCCATTAAAATTAGGCTCATGTTTGCAATACAGATAGAGAGAGAGAGAGAGGGTGGGAGAGAGAGGGAGAAATAGAGTTCAGAAAAGTGAGAGAGAGGGAGAGATTGGTAAGAAGATATAGATAGAGAAGAATATAGAGATTAAGATGGAGGAGGAGAGGGAGAGATAAAGAGAGAGAGGAAAGGGGGATGGATAGAGATAGAAGAGATAAATATATAGAGATAAAGAAGGAGTGAGAGATAAAAATAGATAGATATATATATATATATATATAGAGAGAGAGAGAGAGGGGGGGGTAAATTAGGGGGAGAGAAGGGGAGATATCTCAATAGATAGAGAGTGAGAGGGAGGGAAGGGGAGATATCTCAATAGATAGAGAGTTAATATGTGATTGAAATATTTCACCCTAGATGGTCGTTGTTCACAGGTACCATTTCTCGATTTTAAACCACATTAGGCATGGTGAAAAAATTGATTTACCCTATTATCAGTTTATGTCCTTGTCTACTAGCATTTCAAAAGGGGTTTCCCCTCTACTTTACCAATGTCTAATATATGTATGCTTTTGACCATTGCCCTCACCATAGCCATTTGCTAACCCTTGCTAGAAACCACTGCATCTTGGAAGAGGCTCCTTGTTCTTCGGTTTGTATTGAACTAATTGAGTTGAATATGTTACCTTATGAGGAGCCCAAATTTGCTTCGAAAGTAATTTGAAGTTCTTTTAGGGAATGTGGATTTTGACATTACGACAGTAATTTTTTTAGTGAAATTAATTTTTTATGTAGTTGAGAGATAAAGTTTGAAAGTAATAGAAATAAAAAATTTAAGATTTTTTATATAAGCATGTTTTTAATGTCAGGGAGAGGATTTATTAGTTGAGCATCTTAATTTTGTGCTTTTCAAAATTTTATATGGAAATTTCAAATTGCTCTCAATTTTTTAGAGTAGATTACTTGGAAAGTCTTGTGCTTATAACTAAGGTTTTAGGGCCACATCAACATGTTTGTTGTGAAAGTGTCCAAAAAGTCCCCAAAAAAATTAAGACCGATACTTGTGCATTAAATCATATTTTATTGGTGCGTTGATGTGACATCATATGATTCATTGCTATTTAAATCTAAGGGATACATTTCATTCAATTATGGGTAGTCATCATTTGCAATAACAACTTTAAAGTCACAACAATTGGTACAATATTGTCAAATAATATTAGGCATTAAATCAACAAATACTATCACGACTATTAGAAAATTCTCAACTACTAGATCCCCTAATCAAATAGTTTTATAATAATATATTTGTATATATAAATTTTTATGATTATTTCTTCATTTTAATCTTTACTTTTTAATGATGTCAAAAATACAAAAAAAAATATATACTGCACATTTCTTATTGAAAACGGTGAACGAATTTCAATGTGTATTTCTTGTTGAAAATATTATCTCTAAAACATGACATAGTTGAGGTTTAAAAAATTCTATAAACCTTTATAAAAGTAAAATTTAGTAATGAAAAAGAAGACGAAATATCTTTTTACTTGAGATAATGTTTCTCTCTTTTCCAAACATCTTCTAAATGAAGTTTGGTATGGTGTAAAGGATAATACTATGCTAAGGAAAAATTAATATAAAGAAGAGTTATCTAAAGTCTTATTTTTAGAAAACTAGGTGAGATGTGTGTGAAAGAACTTATAGGTAATAGAAAGGAGGAATATGTGTATTATTAGTATTTGTCTTTAGGTTGGTATTATTGTACATTTAAGTCTAATTAATCGATTTTTTACACTAATGAAAATTGATTATTATTTTTTATTTCAAAATAAACATGATTTTTATAAAGTTGGGATTTATATTTTTTTAAATAGAAATTATTTATCTACAATATGATTGGATGAAAATACTTCTATCTAAAAAAAGTAAACACGAGTATATATCTTTTATAATTAAAATTTTGTATAATTTTTTTTGGTTAAAAAACAGATGTGAAAACCTCCACAAATAAAAAAAAGTCATTTAGTTTGATGCACAATTTGTCAATTAAAAAAAAAATGCATTTAATTTTTCTTTATTATTATTAGATTTTATAATTTGTTGATGCAGATTTTTTTTATTAATATTTACAATTTAAATTTTATAAAGTATTCATAAGTCTGTAACTGTAAAATTCAAAGGACTATAAACCCTAACTACCCCTCCATATACTAAACCACCACACTGGTATCTAACACATTGCAACATTCCCCATATCAACTGGCTTCATGTTTATAAATACATGAAATATACCCTGAGATCATTACTATAGATGCCCATTCACGCAAAATTAAAAAATCTCAACAAAATTAGAAACACATACATATACTATAAAAAACCTATAGAGTATTCGCAAAAAAATGCCCAATTCCCTTACAAAATATTTTTTGGCTGCCCAGAGGGATCCATTGACCTCATTCTTCAAGTTTGAACTTTGCACAAGCTTTCCCTTTTTGCTCCCTCATTGTCCCAGTACCACCTCATTCCAGTCTCCATTCACGGAGATAATCTTTCAAAGCCTCCAACCAATATGGGTTTCAACTTTCTTTTCATCCATATCACTCGATTCACTCCACCAAATGAAAGGTTGAAGCAGTGGATTTTGATCTCTAACTTTCAACCAGTCACCCTGTGGTGCCATGAGACCTTCACCCACATGCACCTACTCTAGAATCAACCTCAAACCAAAATTCCACTCCTCATCCACATATTACTTTAGGACCTACTGAACATCCTCCTTGCTTCCTAGCTCCAACTCCCATGACAAAAGTAGAGAAATGATATCGTTATTAGTTTGATATCAGTGTTGTATTCTCATAAATTCTTCCCTATTAAACAAGATGTCCAAAATTTACACAAATAGAGGATCATCATTCTTGAAAATGCTTCGTAGTCTCTTCTTCGAGATTTCACCCAAAAATACTAATTGCTACTTAGTAGTAACCAGCGTAAATTTGCCTCCATCCCACAACTCTTTGGCGTTCACCACCTGACCTTTGCATGCCACCTTACACCAATTTCAAATAGTTGTGTGATATAAATAGCCAAAATGCCTTTAAAACGGAATGCTCATCCCATCACATTTCCATTATGGTTGCTATAGTTTGCAGTGTGTAACCCATCACTATTAATCAAGTTGGATCTCTCAAAGATCCTCCCAATAAAATTTCATTTGCTTCTCCATTAATGACAACACCCACTTCGACAACCTTTCCACCACCATATTTTCATTTCTCAACACCCAAGTAATTTTAAAATCATTAAAAGTTATTTAAAGTTCTCTTACAATTTTAACATATTTATTCAATTTCCACTTTGGAATTTCACCCCTGATAATGGCATTGATAAAAATTAGAGAATCACCCTCCAAATGCAATTGTGATATTGATAATTTATTGGCCATCTCGACTACTAATAAAGTCACTTGCATTTTGACTTCATTGTTTATACCTTCCTTCAATCTTTTAGCTCTAATTGCCAAAATATTTCTATTCCAATCTCTTGCCACAAAGCCTACACCTAAAGGGCTTAGATTTTCTCTTGATGCCCCATCAAAGTTGTCTTTCACCCATCCTACATCTGGTTTCAACAAGCTTCCTTCCCCTTGGAATCCAAATCAACTTTGAGAGGCCCACTAACAAACCAATGTTTATATTATATTATAATTATTAATATTATTTTATTGAAGTAGAGTTATAGTTAATATTAAAAAATATAATTTTAAACATTTAATATAATTTTAAAATAACAATAATTCAAAATTATAATAATTATGAATTACAACAAATATTTTTATTGCAATACTATAAAGACATGTACTCACCACTACGTGACACTTATTTTTAATGTCTTTAAAATTTCAAAAGCTTCACAATAGTTAGTTTTATCCACCATTCACAATGGAACTAGTAAAAGCATAAGTGATATTTTATTTATTAAGCATTTTTTTAAATGATCTTTTGAAGATAATTTTTAAATCCAAATTGCTTAGTATAATTGTATATCATGGTTGGTGAGAGTAAATATTTATAATTTGGTGGCTATAATTTCTAAATCCACAAAAAATGTGTTTTAGTCATTGCATTGTCATAGGAATTATAAGGTATCATTATAAAGGATGTATAATTTTTTGAACTTGATATTGTATATTTTTATGGAATTTACAAACATGCATGGCAATACTGCTTCTCCTAATAGAATTTTTAATAATTTTCATGGTACATTTAAGTATTAGAAAGTAAGGGGATCTAAATAAAGGTTGAAGGATCAATGTAAAAGCTAAAATCCCATTCTATTCTCTCTAGTTAGTTTCTTGCCTAAAGACTAGTTAGATTATTTGAGAGAGAGATTTTGTAATGCCACTTTTCTCCTACAATTATTTAAGTATTAGTAATAGATTTAATGGATTGAATAATATAATCAAGATAATTTATAAGATGTAATATTTTTCATTAAAGTAGATGGGGAAGGGACATAATCCATTACAGATCATAAACAACAATCAATAAAAGGTTTGGAGGGAAAGGCAACAAACCATCAAACCAACAATCAAAACAACAAAAATAGGGTAACTAGAAGAGAAAACAAAAATATAAAATCGTGTTGAGTACAACTATGAAAGAAATAGAGAAAATATTAAATAGAAAATGATTACTAAATGATAGTTCTAGAAAACAAAAATATTTCAAGATTGTTGCTTTTGTTTTCTAGAATTCAATTGTGTAAAATAAAATTTGCATCAACGTTTCGGATCATACTCAATGATCCATCATCACAATGAGAGAGCAGTAGGATGATGAAAATTTCAACACAATTGAATTCCAAAAAACAAAAAGCAACAATCATGATGGACTGTAAAAACCTAATCTCACTGACATTTGAAGATGATATTCACATATTTCAAATTACATGAGTGTCCTCTTTTTCTAAATAGTCAAATAAAAACTAATACATAATTACCCCTAAATAAAGTCTATTTCATTTCACATATTTGTTCAAAAAAAAATTGAGGCAAGTTTGAATCTAATAAGGATGTCATATAAAATAATTTATTATTATCAATAGAATGTTTGTAACACCTAATCTAGTAAAATTATCTTTCACATATATCACCTTGTCATAAAATCAAGGTAATTAATAACTTGATATAACATATAGGGATATATTTTCTATACGATACTTCACAAAACATAGTCTTACTAGGAATCATAATTTTAGTAAACTATAATCGCTTAAAGATAATTTCAGAGTTCTTTTAAATTCATGTATAACGCTTTTACACTAGTATCTAGTTCTTATTTTTATTCTAATATTTAGATGTTGTTTCTTCTCTTATAAATATTGACATGTATTCATGTATGATACTAATGTTTAAGTCAATCCAATAATATCATATTTTAAAAAATTAAGGATGTGAAAAATGATGCTAAGACTCGTGGTTTATGGGCATATAATGTAACCTATTTTTGAATTAAGTAACAAATCTAGGTTTCTAGAAAAGGCGGACCTGAGAATGAGCAAGAATGGTAGTGCTAGGGTTTTGGGAGGAGAAGAGGTTGTAGGGAACAAGAATGAAGGCGATGTTGATGGGGAGGATGACAGTGACAACCATGGAGTGCCTTTTTGTGTGGTCTATGGTGTAGGCCTTTTATAGGTCGTTTTGGTTTAGGGGTGCTTTGACATGACTCCTTTCATGTGGTGCCCTATTTTGGGTTGGAGGGAGGTTGTTTTTGGTGCTACCATTTAGTGTGTTTAATGGCCTCATGCCTTCATGCCAACAATTCTCTTTGCTTGGGCTTGTTTGTGGGTCTTTTTTACTACTATTGCAAAGGTCACCATGGGTTGGAGCATGTGGGGCTCATTTTCTATGTGTTGGGTTCTATGTGGGCCATCATGCCCTATGTACATTCCAAGTCCTCGCATTTTTTGTTGGGAAGAGAAGTTTGCTTCTTAGCATTTCCTTATTGTCTTTGGTTCTATTGTTGGGGTGGGATTTTCTATGCAATAGTGGTGATTTTGGGGTTTTTTGGGGAGCTTTCTTTTTCGTAAGACTAGTGGTGTACAATGTGAGGGCTTCCCCTCTATTATTGTATCTTTCTCGCCCCATGGTGTTGATGAATTGGTGGAGGGTGTTCTTGCACGTTCACTGAGGCAACTTGCGTCGCTTGGTATTCTAACCTTTGATGTGCCTTTTCTCAACCTCTCCAAAGGGCATTGTTCCTTTTCTCAATTCAAGTTCTTAGGGGGAGATGACCTATTTTTGAATGGGGCCATGTGTCCATGTTTTGGAGCTGCATTGGGTTCCCTTGCTCTATATCTTTTCTCCTATAGAGGTGGGATTTGTTACAGACTAGGTGGTTTCCTCTAGTGTTGTGGGTCTCTTGAGGTTGGTGTGCTTGTCTCCCTATTTATGAGACTATTTTTTAGATCTTTTATCCTTGTGGATATGGGTTTTGGGAGTGCTATTTGCTCTACTCTTTTGAGTGGCCCTATGGAAGTGGGTTTGGGAGGCATGTTGTTTATGAAGGCTTATGTCGGTGATGGGTGTTTGTGGGGTTTAACATTGCTCTTTTCTAAGTTTGGTAGCATTCTTATGAGAGGTAGACTTTCACTGGCGATGGTAGGTGTGCTTTGGAAGTTTTTTGTGGGTTTTTTACCTTATTGGTGTTTAACAGGAGAAAGCTTGAATTCCTTTGTACATGTTCTTGCAGTGGACTTTGTCTTCCATTGGCAGATGTTGTCACTTTCATGGGGCTCTACTTTTCCCCATATCCTATAAGTCATATGTTGTTCTCTTTTGGGGTGACACCCTCAAGGCCTCCTATTTGGAGCATGGGTTGGAATCTTCTTTTCTTAGGGTTGATGGAAGGAACCTATCCCCCCTTGTTCTTCTCTTTAGGACTCTCAATCCCTAGTGGTATTGCTAACAACAAACCTATTGAGGTGATCCATGATATGTCGTTTGCAGTGTTTTCTACCAGTCAAAGGTTCAAGGATGCCTTTCAAAACCCTTCAAGTTTTTTTGTGTTAGTCCATTCAATGGTAACTATGTTTAATGATTTTTTGGCATGGCTAGGTGATTCTTCTACCACAAGGTTTATGGGTGTGCACAAATTATTGTGGTTTCCTTCATTATCTGAGATTCAAGGTGGACCTATAGGTAAAAGGTTACAAGAATCCTTTCAAAATCTATTGCTTGTGGACTATTCTCTTGGTTGTAGTGGCTCCAATGTAAGGGGTTTTACAAGAAGATGGTTCAGGATTCCTTCCCAAACCCCTCTATTATGATTATGTAATTTTTGGGTTCAAGACCTTGTTCTTGCCTGTTTGTTGCTCCAATCAAGAGCCCCATTTCAAAAAAGGATCTATCATTTTTGGGTTTTGGGTTTTTGGTGGTCTCAATGCTTGTGAGTTCCTCCCTTCTGTGTGCCTTTGTGGTGATTTTGTAATGGTTTAGGCCTCTCCTAGTTTTATCTAATAAAGAAACAAATCTAGGTGGTTTTGTTACACCAAAATATTCCTCTAAACTTACTTTATCCATACAATTAGATATGGACTAGATTTGCTAGTTCTTTTCTTGGATTACCTTTTAATGCAATTCTTGTTATTGTATGCAATCATTTATTTTTAAGATATAACTTTTTTTAAGATGGAATTTTCCTTAGAACTCTTGAAATGTATTAATTTTGTCTCTCTTTTTTAATCTAAACTATTGACACCCATCAATAGACTAAATAAGCAACCAACATCACACAAAGTTGATTTGTCTAATATTTTTGAATTATATATAGACTAATCAAAACTACAAAGGATATCTCTATAAAATGCCTTTATATTATTTTATTTTATTTTGATCACCTTCTATATGTACAACTCTATAATACCCGACTCACAAATGTTAGCTTATTAATCTTAATCCGTGACATAATATCACTCATACATAACATATATGCTTTTAATAAGAATTAAAACACTGCCAACTCATTTTTTAACATAACTATGCATTTCTCGTTATTGAAATCTATATAACTGACTTAGCACCATATTATATCTTGTGCATTCTTTTTCACCATATACATACTATATGAACCTATAGCTATTAAACCTATGCCCCTAAACATCCTTAAAGAGTCTTCAATTTGAACAACCATTCCATTTCATATATAATTCAATTTTAACTTTATTATTTTTTTAAGATTTTGTTATACTTGTTTACGTCCTATCACAAATCCCTATTCCATTAATGATAACATGAATTTTCCCATAAGCTTTCATAGAAATATCTAACTCAGCTAATGACCACGTAGAAATTTTCCTTCAACTTCCCTGGATGAATGTTAGACTCCATACTTAGCCACACGAGTTATTCAATGCTTTTCATAGATAAATATTTTCCTTTTGTTTTCATCTCCATTGACACAGCCTTTGGCCTCATTTCTTTATACATTAGAAAGTATCCTTCCTGCGAGCTCTACTTATTTGTTGAACTCTGTAAACACCTTTAACAGTAAACGAAACTTCATATGCTTATGGTTTTCTGCTCTCCAAAGTGAGGCTCAGCAATCCTTATCGTTCTGTAAATTTGGTGATCGTATTTCGGCATAATTCCAAGATATTGAAACACCACAGTTTGGAAGAAGAATTATTGTGCACAATGTGAAAACACTTGAGCTTGCTCTCAAGAACTTTTGTTATACAAGATGAAAGAGTCAAAGGGAGAATTACTCCTTCAGTGGAAAATAATATAATTGTCTTCCTGAATCCAATTCTAATCCTTGAGGTGGTGTTATAGATTCACAGTCTATTTCCAACGCACGGAAAAAGTAAGGAGAATTCCTCATCGTACATAACATCGTAAGGATCCAAGGAAATCGAGGAGAAGGTGGCACTTTGCATTTGTCGTGGACTCTCAATCAATCAAGTTGTTCTCTCATCATCAACTATCAACTGGTGATGATCCTTATATTTATATAAGAATGCCAAGGGCCCTTCCCCAAACCATATGATTTGGTAAAGAGTATATCCGATGGTTCTTGCTCACACAAATCTAAACATTGAGTACCTCTTTATGATTCAAGTGGCAACACATGAATAGAACGTTATATTTAGAAACAAGAACCTTAACACACAAGGCGTCTAATGTCATATTGACGGATGGCTTGTAGCAATATGGACAACCTTATACTTCTTGTGGGAGACACCTATCTGTGCTACAAATGAGGCGTACATACCTTATCTCTTGTGAGATTTGAACTTGTGACCTCTCTTTTAAGAACATAGATTCTCCACCCCTAAAGATATCTTGTTTTGGTGAAGAGCCATGCTTTGTATCCAATTGCCCAAAGTTAAGGACACAAATCATCATGGATGGTTCATTGTCCACTCTAGTTTAGGAGAAAGCATAAATGACCACATCCAATCTATAATAAGTGTGAATAAAAAGTGGGCTTGAATGGTCTTAAAGCATATATCAAGGATAAAAGCTTTAATAGTGAGGGATAGGCTTGAAATTTAGAATCAAGGTAAATGATTTTCAACTTAGGTTTTAGGAGTTTATCATAATTAAAGAAAATGATGAGTTTATAGACCTATATCTTATTAAATAAAGTTTGACCATAGTATTCATAAATTTATAACCATGTTGATGTCTATAATTTACTTAGTAATCATAACCATCAAACTTTGAATGTCTTTCAAGAATAATCAAGAAAAATGATCCTGGATGACATGGATGAAGTACAAGATCTTTTTATCATCTATAGCTACTAGGTCAAATAAATTGAATTATTAAGATAAAATCAAATAAAAAAATGATTTGTACAGCCTAATTTGACTCTAGCACCAAAATTTAATGTCAATTTTCTCCCAAAGATATTTAAGTACTATTAATGCACTTAATGAATTAAATTTTAGAATTAAGGTAATTTACAAGATGCAAAATTATTGAAATAGATGTGAAAAACCACTATAAATTGTATGTGATAATTTGGTAGAATTTCAAAGTAAATGAAAACACAATAAATTGAATAACACATCCATATAATTTAATCAAAATAGCATCAAATATATATAATATTCCCTCTATATGTTAGCATCAACATTAAGTTGAATGACTAGGCCATTGAGCTACTGTTGCAATCATGTCCAATAAATCCATATCTAGAAATTTTATTTAGTTGTTTTTGTCATGGATTTCAGAGATTAAAAGTGACGTACTCCAATCTTCTTCTTTTTTCTCATGACCAACAGTTGGTATATTATAGTCACTAATGGATCCCTACATGATTCCTAGGATCATTGTCAGTACCTCAGGCTGGTATGTGGGTGTTGTTGGTGGAATCAATGGATTTAGGCTAACTATTTTGCCCACATTAACAACAAAGACCAATGTATTGGTACAACTCATAGTCTTTGTTGCTCCACTTCATCACCTTGTAACAATCCTTAAAAGAATCTGTAATATCTCTAGTAGATTAGTATCAGTTATGTCAAATATAAAACTTCTATGTCATTTATACATTAGCTTGCATTCTCAACTCATCTTTAAAAACTAAAAAGGGGTGTATCATGTACCATGTAACATTGCAATTGTTGTTCTTCAGTATTCATTTGTAAGAATTGGCTATGAAGGTAGCCACCCAACATCTAGAGGCCTAATGAAAAGCACAATAACAAGAGACAAATAATGTGACAAGAATAAATTGTATTATCATGAATGGTGCAATATTACGGTGAACTCACAATAATGGTTCCCACTTTTTTGCCACTTTTGACACTAAGTTGAACATTTTTAAAATAATCTTCAACTTCCAACAACTATAAGTTATAAACTATTAAGAATTTTAAGATTATGTAAATTAGTGATTTGTAGCATTTTGTATGTAGATTCTAAATATAGTTTTTTTCAAATTTTTTGAAGATTTTTTTTAAAATTTTTCCATCTCCCTCAAAAAGTAGTTTTTTACAACAAACTACATTTTTTAAGAGTGACGTGCCTCCCGAAATGCATAAATTTTTTTCAATAAATGATAAAAACTCAATTCTTTCGAATTTTGGTTTGTAAAATCAATATCCACGGCTTGTGTTGGTTTGATAGTGATATGTTGAATATTTTTCATTTTATTAATTTTTGAAATCCAACTAGTTATAATTCAGACATAGATTTAGGTTTGAACACATAACGTTTTCTATATTAATCGAAATTCAATTTATTTAATTTTGTTAGAAAGAAGACATCAATGCCTGGGGCATAGATATTTTTCAGAATTTTTTTGAATTAGTTTCCTATTTTTCCCAATGCATTGAACAGAGAAGTTCATGTTCAGTCAAAAACCAATATTCCATAAAATTAAAAAAACAAGAACATAATAAATTCACAATGCAATAAAATTGTACTCGTTGGAAAGCTTGCTCCGAGAACAACCATCTTATATTTTTGGGTTATCAATATTCTTTCATTTGTGCCTTGAACCAAAGGTCTGAAGGCAAAAATTTCTCAGAACTCTGAAGAATTTGAGGAGTGATCTCTAAAAAGGGGGTTTGAACGAATAGGGGTTCGAACGAACAGGGGTTCGAGCGAACCCCCTCGAAAAAATAATGATGCGTACTTTCATGTAACAATCGGGTTCGAACGAACCCGGCCTTTTGTAACTATCGGCGTTCATTCGAACCCTAGCCAACCCAAAAAAATAAATTAAAATTTTAGTACATTCATATAAATATACATAATTTTTTTCTTTTTTTTACACACAAATGATCAAAACAATTTGCATTTTTTGATGAAAGAAGACATTTAAAAGTTATTTTGAGGGAATTAATTTGAAGATATTTGAAGGTTATTTTAAAATCATGGGGAACAAGAAGACAAGGCAAAATAAGACTTCAAGGAATTATTTACCCAAAACAGAACAAAGATGTCGAGAACAAAGAAGACAAAGATATCATGATGCAAGTATGTATTTTTCTTTTATTTCTATTTAATTTTATATGTATTATGTACCAAATTTTATGTTTATTTGTTAGTATTAGTTAAATATTTTTTATCTAATATTTTTATGAAAATTATTTTAAATAATATTAATTTAACTTATATAATAATTCTATCTTAATTAATTATAAATGATGTTATTTCTATTAAATCAATTGGAAATAGTAGGATTAAAAATAATCTCATTTTAATTAAAAATAATTATGTTTTAATTTGAAATAATATGTGTATTTGCATTTCAAATTCCATTAACTTGCTTGTTGTGTAATTGAAATTTTCTCTCCCCCCTTAAGTCCATTTATAATAGATCATGGTTTTAATTTAAAACTTAGATCTTTAGAATCCCTCTCTTTCCCATTTATAATTTATAATTTAATTTAGATAGTCCATAAATATATAATTTAATTTAGATTTTGAAACCATCTGTCTTTATAGTTTAGCAAACACTTCAATTGGTGCTCTAAAATTAACAAACTTGTCTTTTGTGTCTTTAGCAATAGGCTCTTTTTGTTTTATCCTTAGAAAGGGGTCTGCCTCTTGTTAGGAACCGGAAGGACAACTGAGAGGGTGGGGGAGGGGGGTGAATCAGTTTTGAACCAGTTTTATAAAATTGTAATCCAAATGCAAGTTATTCCAATTTAAACTAAATGTCGGTAAACCAAACTTAAGTGCTGGTAAAATAGATTAACAAATATAGCAATACCGGTTTAACTTAATGTATAAAAACAGAAAGAGAAACATCATCCACAACACATGACACAAAGATTTTAACGTGGAAACCTGGTGAGGGAAAAAACACGGTGGGAAACCTTACCCACAATCAGATGATAATATTATAGATAGTATGTGTATACAAATGGGGTCTGCACATTGCACATGCAGAAAGGCCAACTACCTAGAGCTCATTGCTCAATCAAAAAATAGGAGTCACATTGACTACACAATTGGATGGTTAAATCCAATGATAATGTACTGCACAAAATAGCATCTGCAATGCTGGATTCAGTACCGGTTTAAGCTTTGAACATCTTCATAACCTTCCCTTTAACCTTCAAATGATGTCTGCTTGATTCGCACAAGGATTTTCTTATATTTTCTCTTTAATATTTGCTCATATTGTTTCCATATCCATGTATATCCAATCTTCAATATGATCTTACATTTATACAAAACTTAAGACCAAATGTATAGGTCGACTCACTAAAGATATTGAAATGAAAATCAATTACAAATAAGTCTTGATGTGTTACAACATGTCAGCTCAATACATTAACCAATCAATAAACAATCTACATAACGTGTCATGCTGATCTGGAATATGAAACGTGTACCAGTCCATAACCTAGACCTATCTGTCGGTAAAGGCAAATCTGTCAACCCGATTAGACCAATAAGAAAAACACCAAATCCAAGTTTCCAATCAATGTCTTTGACATAACCAAATGATCTCCAAATGATAACAAGTCATCATCACTATCAGTGAACAATATAACCTGTCGGTGAACACATAACCTGCCTACCGATGAACAATATAACCAATAGACCATAGTGCCAAAACAAAAATGTAGTTCTCCAATAAGAAAAGTGTTGACATCAATGACAAAACCAATGCAACACATGAAAAAGTCATCCATAATACCAACAATCTCCCCCTTTGGTATTGATGGCAACACTAGATAGAAAAACATTTAAGTGCCAAAATAGAATGCCAAAAATAAATAGACCAACAATCTCCCAAGAGTAAATCAATACAAAGTTCTATAATAGAAACAGAAACCAAAAATACATCTCAATACATCTCTCCAAAGTACAATATTTTTCCATAGATATCTCTCCCCCTTTGACATCAAATGCCAAAGCAGTTAAGTTTCAAAAAAACATAACATTCAGCCAACTACTCCCCTTGAGAAGTAGCTCTCTTCCATCAAAGCCAGAAAAAGATTTTTTTGTTAGTCCGTACCGGTTTAATGTCAATCTTCATCATCTAAGTCTCTGCTAGTGGGGAAATTACCCCAAGCTACTCTCTGAGATATTCAAATGTTTCCATAGGCAAAGGATTTGTAAAGATATCTGCAATTTGTTCTTTAGTATTCACATAAAAAAAATTTACTTCATTCGCTTCAACATTCTCTTTCAGAAAATTATACTTAATAGAAGCATGCTTTTTTTTAGAGTGAAATATCGGATTCTTTGATATATCAATTGTTGTTGAATTATCACAATATATGACTATCGGTTCTTTGCATTTTACCTTTATATCCTTCAGCATTTGTTTGATCCATAATACCTGAGTACAATTAGTTGTTGCTGCAACATATTTTGATTCTGTTTTAGATAATGATGTACAAGTCTGTTTTTTGCTTATCCAAGAAATCAATCTTCTGCCAAGAAAGAATGTGCCTCTGGTGGTGCTCTTTCTATCATCTACATCACATGCCCAATTTGCATCAATGTATGCACATAAATCAAAATTTTCATCCTTAGGATACCATAAACCAAGATTTGTTGTGCCTTGTAAGTACCGGAAAATCCTTTCAATTGTTGATTCATGATTTTCTTTAGGATTGCCTTGAAATCTAGATACAATACATTCTGCATTCATTATATCAGGTCTTGTTTGAGTTAAATATAGTAATCCTCCAATCATAGATTTGTACCTTGTCGGATTAACAGGAGTCGATTCATCCTTCAAAGTCAATTTATCAGTTGTAGTCATAGGAGTGCTTACCAGTTTGGAATTTTCCATACCAAATTTCTTCAAAAGTTCCTTCAAATATTTTGTTTGACTAATGAATATCCCTTTATCTGTTTGTGAAATCTACAAACCTAAAAAAAAAATTATCTCTCCAATCATAGACATTTCAAATTCTTCCTGCATCTTGTTAGCAAAGTCGTTACATAGTCCATCTTCACCTCCAAAAATGATATCATCTACAAATACTTCAATAACCAAAATGTCATCATTGGTAACCTTGTAATATAAATTGTTGTCAGTATTACCTTTTGTGTAACCAAGCTTCAAAAAATATTTATCCAACCTAGCATACCAAGCTCTAGGAGCTTGCTTCAAACCATATAAAGCTTTCCTTAACTTGCAAACCATATCCTTATTATCTATCAAAGAAAATCCATCAAGTTGTTTAATGTAAACTTCCTCCTCAAGATCTCCATTCAAAAATGCACATTTAACATCCATTTGATAAACTTTATAGTTCTTATAGGTTGCAAATGCAAGAAATAGTCTAACTGCCTCAATTCTAGCTACTGGAGCAAAGGTTGCATTATAATCAATTCCTTCTTTTTGTGAATAACATTTACAAACTAATCTTTCTTTGTTTCTGATTACTTCACCATCTCCATTAAGTGTATTTCTATATACCCATTTAGTTCCAATTACATTTTTGTCTTTAGTTAGGGGAACCAATGTCCAAGTGTTATTCTTTTCAATTTGTTATAATTCATCTTCTATTTCTTTTCTCCAACGTTCATCCTGACATGCTTCAATAACAGATGTTGGTTCAACTTGAGAAATTAAACATACCTCTTCATTTGCCAATCTTTCTCTAGTCATAACACCTTGATTCTTGTTTCCAATTATCTGATTCTCTGAATGATTCAATCTTACATACCTGGGTTTGTTTTGATTTCCACTTACATGTTGTTGTTCTTAAGCCACAGTTGAGTTTCTAATGATGTCGGTGTGCCTAGGTCTTCACTCTGTACTAGTGGGATCTGTCCCAGTTCATTTATGATCATTTCAATTGTCGGTTCAATAGATCTTGAATCTCCTCTAAAATGTTCATCTATCTTCACATTAGTACTCTCAATGATTTTTTGTAACCTTTTATTATAACATCTATATGCCTTTCTCTTAGATGAATAGCCAACAAATATTCCTTCATCACTTCTAGGATCAAATTTGCCAATATATTCATCTCTCCTAACGTAACATTTGCTTCCAAATATTCTGAAATACTTAAGAGTAAGAATATGATCAAACCATAGCTTATAAGAGGTCTTACTGGTTTCACTTTTGATGTGAACTCTGTTGAAAGTATAAACCAATGTATTCACTGCTTCTCTCTAGTACACATGAGGTATATTTTCTTCCATTAACATGGTTCTTTCTACATCTACAATAGTTACATTCTTCCTTTCCACAAATCCATTCTATTGGGGTGTCCGGGGTGCTAATAGTTGCCTTTTAATTCCATTCACTTCACATAATGCATTAAATTCTCTAGATGTAAATTCTCCTCCTTGATCTGATCTCAAACATTTAATTTTCTTGCCGATTTCATTCTCTACCATTACCTTGTATATCTTGAATCTTCCAAAAGCTTCTGATTTCTCCCTGAGAAAAGTAACCCAACACATTCTAGAATAATCATCAATTATTACCATAAAGTATCTATCTCCTTGTAGACTTCTTGTTCTTTCTAGACCACATAAATCAATATGAATTAAATCAAGAATATTATTGGACTTCTCAGTAATGTTCTTAAATGTTGTTCTATCTTTCTTTCCCATTTGACATTCCTTACATACCGGATTATGAGGTTTCACAATCTTAGGTAAATCCCTTAGTGCCTTAGTTGAACTAATTTTTACAATGCAATCAAAATTTACATGACAAAGTCTCTTATGCCATAACCAAATTTCATCAATGTGTGCAATCAAACATGTCTTATCACCAGAATTCAAATGAAAGATATTACCTTTAGTCTGATTACCGCTTGCAATCTCCAATCCAGTTTTGTTTGTGATTTTGAATTTCCCATTCTTGAATTGTAATTGAAATCCTTTTTCAACTAACTGATTAATACTCAAAATATTATGCTTTAAACCTTCTACATAGTAAACATTGTCAGTATTATGGTTACCATCCAAAAATATAGTGCCTTTTCCTTTGATTAAACAAGCTTTATCATCTCCAAACCTTACTTGACCTCCATTAAATTCTTGAAAAGATGAGAATTTTCTTTTGTCACCAGTCATATGATGTGAGCATCCAAAATCTATTATCCATTCATCATTTTCTTCAATTTTTGCTTCCAATGCCTTCTCTATTGGTTTGACAATAGGTGTCAGTTGATCTTCTTTTATTGCAACAAAATACCATCCGCTATCTACTAGATCTTCATCTAAATCATCTGTAACACCTTCATCTGCATAGTAACATGATTTATCTTTGTTTTTCTTAAATCTGAATCTTTGATAATCAGGGTTAGGCTTATATGATCTTTTTGCTTCCTCCCTTAGTCTAGCATGTCTGTCAGGGCATCTCGAAGCTATATGACCAACTTTATTACAATTAAAACATTTGAAAGGTGCTTTACCTTCATACTTACTCCCTGCTGGACCTCTAGGAATCTTTCTTGCAAATAGTGCTTCCAGTTCTTCAAGTTCTTCATTTTGTCTTCTCATATCTTCAAGTTCTCTTGCATAGAGTTCTTTCCAATCAGTTTTGTCAAATGAAGATGATGTTGATAATGATGATGATGCTTTAAAAGATAAATCAATCTTTACAATAGCAACAGGGCCAAACTCTTCAAGTTCAAATGCTGAAAGTTTTCCAACCAAAGTATCTCTAGAAACTGAAGTATTAGGCATGGTTCTCAATTCATTAATAGAAGTCACTTTCATTTTATATGCCAGTGGCAATGCTCTTATAAGTTTAGACATAATTTCATCTTCACTTAAGGATCCTCCATAATATTGTATTCCTAAAACAATTTCATTAACTCTTTCCATAAAAGCAGAAACTCTTTCATCTTCTTCTATTTTTAAGTTTTCATACCTGACCCGGTAACATTCCAATTTTGCAATTTTTATAGTGGTATCTCCTTCATTCAGTGCCTCCGGTTTATCCCAAATCGTTTTAGTAGTAGATCGGTCTGATAATCCCATAATTTGTTGATCTCATAATGTACTCAAAAGTGCTTCTCTTGCTTTGCAATCATTCTCCAAGTCCTTAGCCAATGTTGGTGGATGAGGTTGATTTAGAATAGGAGCAACATATCCATTCTTTGTAACATCCCATATATCTCTTCAAATGCAGTTTAGATGAGTTTCCATTCTGATCTTCCATATACCATAGTTAGTTCCATCAAGTTTCAAACTGTCCTTCCTGAAAATATTTGTTGCCATAGGATCTCCTCAAGTTGTTAGGCTTCTGCAAAAAGAGGACTTAGCTCCGATACCAAGTGTTAGGAACCAGAAGGACAACTAAGAGGGGGGGGTGAATCAGTTGTGATTCAGTTTTATAAAATTTTAATCCAAATGCAAGTTATTCCAATTTAAACTTAATGTAGGTAAACCAAACTTAAGTGTCGATAAAACAGATTAACAAATATAGCAGTACTGGTTTAACTTAAAGTATAAAAATAGAAAGAGAAACAACATCCACAACACATGACACAGATATTTTGACGTGGAAACCCGGTGAGGGAAAAACCACGGTGGGAAACCTTACCCACAATCAGATGATACTGCTGCAGATAGTATGTGTATACAAATGGGATCTGCACATGCAGAAAGGCCAACCGCCTGGAGCTCATTTCTCAATCACAAAATAGGAGTCACACTGACTACACAATTGGATGGTTAAATCCAATGATAATGTACTGCACAAAATAGCATCTACAATGTTGGATTCAGTGCCGGTTTAAGCTCTAAACATCTCCATAACCTTCCCTTTAACCTTCAAATGATGTCTTCTTGATTCACACAGGGATCTACTTATATTTGCTCTTCAATATTCGCTCATACCATTTCCATATCCATGTACATATCTAACCTTCAATATGATCTTACATTTATACAAAACTTAAGACCAAATGTATAGGTCGGCTCACTAAAGATATTACAATGAAAATCAATTACAAATAAGTCTTGATGCATTACAACATGTTGGCTCAATACATTAACCAATCAATAAACAATCTCCATAACATGCCATGCTGATTTGGAATATGAAACATGTACCAGTCCATAACCTAGACCTATCTGTCGGTAAAGGCAAATTTGTCAACCTGATTAGACCAATAAGCAAAACACCAAATCCAAGCTTCCAATCAATGTCTTTGACATAACCAAATGATCTCCAGATGATAACAAGTCATCATCATTGTCAGTGAGCAATATAACCTGTCGGTGATCACATAACTTGCCTGTCGGTGAACAATATAACCAATAGACCATAGTCCCAAAAAAACAATGTAGTTCTCCAAGAAGACAAGTGTTGACATCAATGACAAAACCAATGTAACACATGACAAAGTCATTCATAATACCAACACCTCCCGAGTATCCCTTAAGGCTCGATGAGAGGGAACAACCCAAGCTCTTCCAAGCCACTATACATAAATGTGTTTGTGACAAAAGTTGCAAGAAACGGGTGTTACATGTTCCTATAATAGCATTATGACTCCCCATAAACCCTATAGAGCACAACCTCTATAGGTTGGGAGGCCTTCCATTTAATGGAGCATAACACGCTGCTGATTATAGCCACTCAAATAGATGCCTTTAATAGACACATTTTGTGTTAGAATTCAAAAACCTTCTAGTTATTAGCACAGAAGGTCAGACCTTTGAAGCAGCTCACATTCTTACGGTTCTTTGTAGAGATACAAAGTTCACCATGGGGAGTTTTCATGGGGACTGGTGCTTGGCCGCCATGTAGAAGTGAGTGCCATGGAGGGGAGCCAATGGAGTCAAGCACCTAAGTATCCGCTTTGAATTGTGTAGCTCGGGGTAACCCTCCAAGTGAAATTTGACAACTATTGTCTCGTCTAGCCCTATGATTTGTGCTTGCATGATCAAAACAATCAAACACTTTCAAATAAGAAAACATTGTGTCTTCTTTGTTTTCAAGTGTATACAAAAATATTTCACATTATACTTGAGTCCCCTTAAAACCTATATTATGTGATACTAGGACCTATTATGTGATATTAAGACCTATTATATGCAATAATACCTATCTTAAATATGACATAATAGAACCTATTATGAAATAATAGGTCTTATTATGACTTAATAACATGATCACACATGCAAAAATATTTCACATTATATACTTGAGTCTGGGCCTTAAGACCTATATTTATGAGATATTAGGACCTATTATGTACATGTGATAAATTAATGACCTATTATCACATAATTTAGGTCCTAATATCACATACATAATAGGTCCTAATATTTGCATAATATAGGTCTTAATGGGAGTCAAGTATAATGTGAAATATTTTTGCATACATGGTCATGTATTAAATCATAATTAATAAGACCTATTATGTCATAATATGTTCTAACTTATATCATATTTAAGACCTGCTTAATTGCATGTGATACGTCCTTTAATATCATATAATATATCTGTCTTAAGGGGAGTCAAGTATATTAATGTGATTTTTTTTTGCATATGTGGTCATAATTAGTAATAATAAGGCCTATTATGTGATATTAGGACTTATTATGTGATTATAGGTCTTAAATATGACATAAATTTAGAACCTATTATGTCATAATAGGTTCTATTTATATGACTGGACATATGAAAAAACATTTCACATAATATACTCAAGAGTCCCCTTAAGACCTATATTATGCAGATATCATGACCTATTACATGTGATATTATGACCTATTATGCAATAATAGGTCTTAAATATGACATAATAGTCCACCTATTATGACATAATATTTAGGTCTTATTACGTGAATTGAAAATTTGGTATCAAATTAAACTTGGAATTTCATTGCATTAAAAATATTCTCTGTCATCTTAAATTATGTGCAGAACGGGCTCAAGAAGAAGGGAGTTCTCAAGTAGGAGTTGAGGCAAACGAACCTATTGAAGAACACAATATAGTTGATGAACATAAGGAGGATCTTGCCCAAGTTGAACTAATGGAGGTTGAAGGAGAGGGGTTAGGCTCCTTACCTCCTACCACTGATATGGATGAGCATATTATGGATCTAGCTAAACAGGTGAAGAGAAATATTTCTTATAAAAATTTAGATCATTTACTTGAAAAGGATGTGGATGAGTTGAAACATCTCAGTGAAGAACCTACACATACTAAAAGGAGGTCAATGAATAAAAGTGCAAAAGAAAAAATGTCTCATTGCAACAATCTTGATACTACACTAGAGAAAGCTTAATTGTTATCAATTGAACTTACTCGTAAAGACTTAATAGATCCAGTGAAATTGTTGGGTATAGATACAAGAAGTCAAAAGAGGAAAACTTCTCAGCTGCAAAAATCTATTGTTGATAATGTTAAGAATGGTTTGGTGAACATTGGTAAAAAATCTCGAATAGTAGATAAGACCTTTTCAAGAAGAGTGATGTTGACATCTTTAGTAAATGAAAGATTGCCTCAAAAAAGAAAAATCTCTTCACTGTCATCTGAGTTTAGTTTTAGTAGAAGGACACTATCAAAATATGTGAAAAGGAGAAAGAGTTTGGATGATACTACCTCATAAGGGAATTGGGCAATTATGTGTAGAGCTCCTCATTCTAATAGAATTGAAGATGTTGTTAGGAACTTGGTGACAAGTTTTTGGAATGATAATACTTGTCCTTCATCAAATGGTAGAGATGTTATCAAGAAAAGTATTGGCCTTGATCGTTATGATCTCCATGTAAAACATTGATTAGACACAACAAAACATGAATTGTATGTGTTGTTTACTAAAACAAACCCTCATATAAAGAATGGACAACCATGTTTGAACAATTAAGGCCATATTATGTGAAGGTAAACAAAGTCTTCGAAACTTGTTGTTGTCATTATCACATTGAATTTGATATGTACTATCAAGTGTTTCAAAAGATTAGAGAAGATAGTGATGGTTATGAAAAATCTTCTCCTAAACGAACAAGTCAATTCATAACATCCATCTTATGTGATAAATCGGATGATAATGCAACCGGTCAAATAAATTGCATAAAAGGAATTTGTGGAACATGCGGGGAGTTGGATAAATTGCATTTGACAGATGAAGATACTAACATGAGGAAGATGGTAAATTTCAAGAGTTACAAGTACAAAAAATTTGAAACAAAATTTGGAAAGGAATATACAAGGTTAGATTATGTAGAAGAGGAGATACCTATTGGAACATTTAAGGAAAATTTTTGTAAGTTGATAAAACAATACATATGCCATGATTTTTTTGCCAAGTGGCAAGTAGAACAATATAAAATATTAAGATACACTTTCCCACTTGGAACTATTCTATCCGTAGTGGACTTCACAGAAAATTACTCTTTTGCACATCAAAAAGAGATTCAATAAGAGTAATACTTTTCAAAGAAAATCACTATTATGGTGCATGTGTGTTATCGACATGCACAAATGGATTTGGATGGTGTTGATAGTACATTTGAAAATTGTGTCATTAAGAAAGAGTACCACTTCTATATCAGTGATGATAAGGAGCATGACACACTTTTTGTACAACATTGCTTTAAGAAGTTTTTTGAATATTTGAAAGAGAGAGGCATAACAATAACTTAAATAC